>NC_092697.1:36058229-36148229 GCF_964275005.1 Diadema setosum | reverse complement strand
GAAATTCTGCGAGTGATTCGAGCATTATTGGTCTATGCGAGTATACATGAAATAATTGACATATAGACGCACATGTATTTTTTTCTCTCACCTCCCCCCCCCCCCCCCCCACTACATATCTCGGATTCTATTTCATGCAGGTGGAGGCCCTGCCGTTCAGGATGTAATGTTATATCCCTTATTGTTTAGCTGTTGAACCCAAGTCATACGTATAATACATTACAAAAGGAAGGCACCTGATGCACACGTCTGTCATGAGATATATGATATACATTGTATATGATAATACATTATACGGTATATTATATATCACAATACATGTATTCTGTTTCCACACTTTACCATAAGTGAACGATTCTAAAACATTTCTCTCCATATACAGTTGTCAAGAGCAAAATCAAACTCGAAGTAATGTTATCACATTTCAATTCACTATAGGTGTCTGCACCCTCCCCCCCCCCCCCCCCCCCCGGTGTGTTATCCAAGCGAACGGACACCTGCCTGCCGTGCGGAGTTGTATGATATGCGGCACCGTGTCATTAGCTTCCTCGGGTATGCCCTGACTCAATTTTATGTAGTTCGCATATGATTATGGCTTGGACGTGACTGTGGCGGGTTAAAGGACGCAACGCATACTAGACACGGCATGCCATGTCTCTCTCTCTTACGATTTATTACATCGACTCGGGGAAAACCGCCAGACTTACGGCATAGTCTTTTGTATTTCAGACTCGGTTACAAAGACAAAATATAATCGGACCAAAAATAATTCAAACTGTATACTATTAGTGAGTGGAATCTTCTTTGTGTTTGATTTCAGAAAAAGGAGATCATTATCATAGAGCGTGGCATTTCGGCCTTGTCGGAATAACAGAACCTGCACGTTTTAGATTTTTAGTAAGTTTTCAGATTCGATTACGAGTATAGGAGAAGCAAATGGATTTCGTGGCTGCAAGAAAGCCTATGGGCCAAGGCGCTGGTCTTGAATTTTCGATTACATGGTGGAGTGCGTTGCACGTTGGTTGCACGCTCCTATACGCTGCCCTTCTGCCACTGACGGTAAAATTCTGTACACGGTGCCTGTTCTGGCGGCAGACAAGCGAGCTTGCATGCTGTCGAGAGCAAACGAGAATTGCATTGAACGCCCAGTGCCACAGACTGTGACCCCGCCGCAGAACCCAATAACATCATCATCAGACTGTATAGAAACCGACTTCACGAAAGGAAATGTCATATTGACATTCATACCCAACATGTAGGCTTATGGTCTGTTCAAGGATTATCATAATTATATAGCCTAGAGGGAACACGACCATTGTCATGATTTGAGGAAAAAAACACAAAACAAAACAAACGCCAAGCGATTCATTTACATGTACATCTTACGCCTACAATAATAAGGATAATAATAATAATAATAATAATAATAAATGTATTAGTATTATTATTATCATTATTATTATCATATAGGCCTAAATGCATATTGCGTCGAGTTGTTCTTAGACAACAATTTTCGAAGGGCAATTTGTTGATCAGTTGCAATAAGCCAATGCTCTGAATGATTGATCCCCCCCCCCCCCGGATTCTGTGAGCCGAAAAACAGAATTTATCACATGATATAATTAGGCCTATTATAGGCCTACAGTGTGTCTGGAATCATCACACAGGGTCGTGCACATCATCACAATGCTGCTATCATCAATTTGTCACTGATCACTCGGAGATATAATTTCCAAGTAAATGGGTCAACAGCTGATGTAAAATTGCAATTCGGTATTAACATATCTGAACCTTCTAAAGGCAGACCAAACGTTTTACTACAGTATTCAGTTTGCGCTTGAAATTGTGTTGATCAGAGCTGTGCGAAACTTCAAGAAAGTTACCTCCATCCTGAAGCATCAGTAGGGCTTAAATTATATTGACAAGTCAAAATAATGACTGTATATATATTAAATATAGAGACAAAGACTAATTATATATGATATATGTTTTATGCTCTCTTATCTACCTACCTAATTATCTATCTATCTATCTGTACATCATCTATCTAGTAAACATATTCATGTACGCATACAATGTACTTACAGTCACAAATGTGCATAGGCCTACCTGTGTCTTTGGGATTATTGTATGTGTGTGTTTGGGAATAACTTGCCAGGTACTATACTAACACTATCTTAAAATCGATTCTCAATAAAGCCTCTTTTGTATCACGGAGGCCTGAGGATGGTCAAGATTGAAGAATGGGAATCATTTAGAAGAAACTAATCAATTGATGTGTTGATACTATTCCTAGCACGTTGTATATAAAAATGTTGATAAAAAGGAACGACTGATTTGAGACTATACCCTGGCGGTTTTTCAGCATCTGCAAGCTTCCGGTTGTACGCAGTGAACGTCCAATAGAACTGAATGCGGGAATATGAAAATGAAAGTGAAAGTACAGGGACTTCGGCGCGGAGACGCGATAGGTATGTGAACTCATTTCAACTGCTGACATATTTATTACAAGCCATGACAGACGTTCAATGTCAGACAAGAAGGGACAGAGGAATCGAATAACAGAGAGAGAGAGAGACCAAGAATGATGGTATTATGGCTTTGTGGGGTTCAATGATATTATCTATCTGTAGCATTACTAAAACGAGATTTTTGTTGTCAGCGAATTCATATAATCAAGGAGCTACTACACAATACATAATTATACAGGGTATGTTGCCCTCTGACTCAGATGTACTCCAACAAGCTAGTATTCAATCGTATTCAATCTGTATTAGATTGAATGCGGAAATAAATATTAAATCAAATCAAATCAAAATCAATTACTGAAGGGCAGAATGCCGATTCGAAATTTTTCACACGTATAAGTAGGACCTACGTCTTGCTTTTATTCCTCTATACAGTACTAGATCTATAGACATTGTACTAAATAAAATACATGACCGCAATCAAGAACTTGAACTTGTTTGTTAGTGCATCGCCGCGTCTGACTCGATACAACTGGGGAGACTACTAGTATACATCCCAGCGCAGGTACGACTGGATGACTCATCGCTAAAAGGGAAAACACCCGCATATATTCATCCCCTTCATCAGACCATCGGGCGAAGCTCGGCGAGGGAATCCCTCGGGGACAGACAACGTGCACTCAAATATTATTGATCATGTATACTCGCTCAGTGCACCTCTCGTTCCGTTGCTATGACGGAACGAGGTTAAGATTAGCCTTGTTTCAGTGTCTGCGAGATTTTCCTGAATAGATAACCATTTCTTCTTCTTCTTCTTCTTCCTGTATTGTGCAGAACCTCCGGAGGGCATAATAATTATACTCTTGTGGTATAGACTCTCACGCGCAACATCGTACGCAGGCATGAGACTCGATGCATGCATAAACAAATTACCGTGCATTTTGAACATGTAATTCATACAATTATGTTTCTTTAAAAAAAAAAGTGTACAAGTTAAAATCATTCTGTGTTACAAGGAGGAAAGGTGATGTCCAATAATCTAACCTGATTTAATGTAGATCTATTTGTATATCTATAGGCCCTATGGCTGGCATTATCATTTATGCACACTAAATGTATGTTTTTTTACCATGATGTATAATGTTAAAACGGGAGATGAGAGAAAACGAGTATTAACAACATGAAATACTGACAAAAAAAAGCAATTATTCAGCTTTGATTGTCCACTCCATCGTGCCTCCATTCATCAATATACCCTGACTATACACAGCAAAAGAAAATAAATAAAGCACGAATGTATTGATATACTATATCACTTTCTATTGAATTTCAAACATCAGAGTGTATAATGATAATAGTTGAGCCACATACGTAATCAATATGTATACAACTTGAAATACTGTGTATGTGATAGTGTACACTTGTATGTGTTTGTGTGTGTGTTTCTCCATCAGATTTTTCTGTTCATGTATATAATTTCCGTAACGGGGCACGTATAAGTCCACAATCTCGCAGTTTTGCACGAAATTAACTGCCTGAGACAAAATCCCCTCGGCGAGAGGAAAATCCGGTATATAAACTTTCCCTGACCTTGTCAAAATCCAAGGTCAGCCGTAAGAATATCATACAGCCCTCGATGCTTTATCTCTTCAAGTCTATACCCAAGAAAATCTTATCAATAAATGCATGTGCCAAAATGTCAACGGACCGTCCAAGGGTTTCTCGTAATTCCGATCATTTTTATATGATATTCAACATATCATCTGTCTGTCTGTCTGTCTCTCCCTCACCCACACACCCACACACCCACACACACACACACACACACACACACACACACACTATTGCGAACGGGAAATGACGAGGGCCTTTTCCAACAGAATCGTTATCGTTAACTATAGAATATGATAACTCGTCATAGTGTATGCATGACGACACAATTTTTATTGCCCGCAAATTAGCGGAAAGGATTTGAAAACTGCCCAAATGTAATTCATTAAGCTCTCTTTTTAATCAACTTCATACCTAACCGCATGAATTCGACCGTTCATCGAATATACTAAAAATACAACCAAAAAAAAAAAACACCCCACAATAACAGAATCTAACCAATAATATGTAAAAGGAATCGAAAAATCTAATGTTATAAGGCTATTTTTTCTTTTGCTCAGTTTAATTATTTTATCAGTATGATGAAATAATCTTCATTATGCGCTTGTCACGATTATCATACATGTATTATACTATATAGTCAACGGAGGGCTGGTTGATTTTGCATGATCAAAACACTCAAAACAGAATACAATTACAATCAATGTTTCATCGACTGCAAAACTTTAGAAATTTCAAAGTCAGACGGCATGCATGCAGGACTTGTAAGTAAATCCTGTCTGGATTGTTCATGAATGTTCAAAGAGTCAAACCATTTAGGTATCAAGAGCAGAGAACTGTGAGAAGTAGCGAAAGTGCAGGAGTGTGTACATTTTTTCCCCCTTCTAGACTGAATGTTTGCTGGTGGCTATCCACATACTCAAAGTATTGTGTATAGTAGATGACGAAAAGGAATGCCAAGAATGCGATTTACCTGAAAGCACGTGGTCACGTGGTTAAAGCATGTATTCTTACTGCGTTGCGACATCACTTGGTGGAAAATTTAATGTACGGCGTCTGCTGCTTGATGCGAGGGGTGAAAGCCAATGACCCTTCGGTTCCCTGTCAAAGTACCAACTAACCAGCTGATCGTGCAATTATTTCGACACCGAAATTTGCCCTTTGTCAAAAAGTTATCACGTGTTTGGCGATTGTTTTTGTTTTGTTTTGTTTTGTTTTTTAACCGAGCGATTGTGGAAAAATTGTGAAACATTAGAGGTCTGTATAGTAAATGCCGTGAGGCGGTGAGCACATCAGGTTGTGACACCGAAATTTGCCGTTTGTCAAAAAGGTATGGCGATTGTTGAGTTTTCTTCTTCTTCTCTCTTTTTTTTTTTTTTTTTTTTTTTTTTTTTTTTTAACAGAGCGATCGTGGAAAAATTGTGAAACATATATAGGTCTGTTTACTGAATGCTGTGAGGCGATGAGCACATGCAGGGTTTTTTTTTTCTTCAGATTTTGGATTGGTGTCTGCAAAGTGTTTTTAAACGGTGCCATTAATTCCTCATTTTGAGTTCAAAGAAAACCCTAAAGAACGTTATGATCGTTATGGTTATCTCATATACCCACACTGCAACAGGTGTATTATTAATCTGTCTCAAATGCTGACGGTTTGAGATACAAAATATTGGCGTTGCAAAAATCTTTACATTTGGATGCTTATTGATATAATTAACATAATGTTCTCGGAATGCAATGTGATAAACTACTTGTATGTGCATTACAGAATAACCGTAAAACATTTGTGTGTCGAGTCACGGAAGAAAAATAAGAAGAAGACGGTAAAAAGAAGATAGAAATGAAGGCCATCTTTAATCCAACAAAAAAACACTTTGAACGGAAGGAAGGAGGCAGGAAGCCTGCTCCAACTTGTTGGTGACAGCCAGGAACGACGCGGGCGACAGGAAGCAGTAAAGGTGTAGGATTCGGACCGGGGCCCACACGATCAGCAAAACACAACACTCGGTCTAAAGCAGGATTCCTGTTTGTTTAACGGGGGCCTATGACTTTAGCGGCGCCAGATTTTGAGATTGTGAAAGCGTGGCGTGTTCGACGGAAACATAATACATGTACAGTACAGTATACACAAACAACACACACCCATGCACACACACACACACACATACACATGTACACACAGAGTTAATAGACTGGACCCAAAGGGGAAAATTACTGTACAGTATATGTTGCAATAATAAAAACTCCCATTTCCACACTGAATCGAAATACATACCAGCATGTACCATGTCAACATAATACATGCTCGCCAGGTATACATTATAGTGGTACACGTGTACACCGTAGAGTACAGAGATATAAAAATTATATCTCAATAGATGTTCCACAACACACACGCACTTCACAATGTCTTCCGGCCAGGTTTCATATGTACATGTACATAATAGATAAAAACATTATCCGCTGAGCATCGGGGACATATACCAATCTGAAACATCCTGTTTCGAAGTTTTGACCCTTCCCCAAAGAGAAATGTTGGCAATATAATATTCTCTTGAAAATATGGGTGATTGATGACAGTGTTT
Organism: Diadema setosum; assembly: GCF_964275005.1. Classification (NCBI taxonomy): domain Eukaryota; kingdom Metazoa; phylum Echinodermata; class Echinoidea; order Diadematoida; family Diadematidae; genus Diadema; species Diadema setosum. The sequence continues at coordinate 36,141,568 of NC_092697.1, read as the reverse complement.
CAAACAAACTTACAAACCCACACTTACTTTCTTTAATTTTAAGACAATCCTTCTAAATCAAGCCATTAAAAATTGTGCTAAATGAATATACATGTATATGGATCAAAGATTGCATGAAATTCAAATGGACATCAAATGCATATTTCAGGCTCATGTATTTACCAATGATCTGCATAGAAGAGGAAATACATGTGGTGTAAAAAGCTTGTTGGGGAATCCCCATTCCAGAAGAAGAACTGTCTCTCCATTATTAAGCCTTTTTTTCTAGTCATCATGACTGACGCTTTACATTCATGATTTTGAATTGAAAACGTACATAATGGCAGACCTGCATGACTGTAATTGGTTGACTCTTCCATGCTTATGACTAAATAATGAGTTTTTGGTGCAGTGTATGTCATCAAATTACTTTTTGAAGGTGCACCAATCACAAGTACCGAAGGTGCTTGTGAATGAAATTACTGTAAAAGTGGAAATTTTCGCGGTGTTGATATCACTCAGCTGCTGCTTGGTAATCGATATGTTTGATGTGTAGAAAGGTGCAATTTTCGTTAGTAACAGTGTATGTACATTATGCAATGGTTACAAAATATGTCTCTCTTCCCCACCCCCATGAAAATCTACGACAGGTAGGTCTTGGTACAGACATATTATGCACTGAAGCATCACCAGCTTGTGTAATTGTTCGGTCATGCAAATTGGAAAAATTATTGCACAATCTTTTTTTTTCTCCTCATGTATATACACTGATATTTACCAGATACAATTGTAAACTGAGGGTAAATGTGATGAAATGTGGTGCAGCTTTTCTTTTTCTCTACCAGAAAAGTTTACAAAAATGGTTGGAAGTTTAATGGGGGATGCTTCTTTACTTTTCTGTCAGAAGCTGAAATCACCAACTTCCATTTTATGTTTAATTCACAGAAATTATTCACCAACCTTGCATCACATATACACATGACAATTGCATCATGTTGTCCAGTTGTTTCACGATCAGACCTATTCTAACACTTGCAGGGACAAACCCTCTTCACATACACACATCTTCTTATACACACATCTTCACATACAAGTGTAGTAGACGATCTCACATGATGACTCGCATCACAGTCAACTAATAGTACATGTACTACGTTTAGGACATAGTACACTCACGCATATTGTACACTCGCACATATCACACACCACCAACAAATCATGCACAATAATAATATACAATGTACCAGTACATACAAATGCAAGCAAGAAGTTAATGTTTCTTTTTTTTTTTTATTATCCAGCTGTGATGAAGCTGTAGTTTTCATATTGTTTTTTTTTACAATGCATGGCAACTTGTGAAAAAATGACAATGGCAGAAGTTAATCATGCACTCTTGTACATGGAATATACAATGCTTTCTGTTATAAAAAACAAAAACAAAACAAACTCAATCACTGGAAGAAAGGAATTTCTATGTCACATTTCGAAGTTATTGCAAAAAAGTAGAAAGTTAAGACAAATTCTGATATCCACTCCTTGAAAAGAAACATTCTGCAGCTAATCAACTGTTAAGATTCCATGTAGTAGTAGTACCATCAAACTCACAAGGTACTGAATATACATGTTTACCTCCAGTCTAGCAGTGCATTTGCATTATCTGCCTGCATTTGAACCAGCAACTAAAAGTAATACTGAATGAAAAGTCCATGCAGACATGTTACAGTCTGAAGAAATGTGCAAGATACACAGTACTCATTATGTGACACTCGTGAAAACAATTGTTTGCTTTTTTCTTTTCAAATTTTTAGCAGTCACTCACGTACATCTCTTTCAAAATTTTAAGCAAAAGTCCTGTTTAGAGCAAAAACAGGTCAAAGTTTCGCATCTTAAGCTTGTAAAAAATTGCAAGAAAGGGCATTGTGTCAAACATTGCGAGACAAGATTTGTCCTCTGACCTGGGGCCAGACTAGGTTAAAAACATGTGCAGAACTAAATCCTGAAGAAGAAACAGACAGGAACAGACATGATTGAACCATGGCAAAAGAAGTGTTGCAGGATTTAGCAATATATTCACAACAGACAGAACTCAAATATCTCAAGCATCTTATTCCCTGCTTGCCTCTTGTAAAGTATCACAAACTGAGTAGTAATTTCTGGCAAATATACAATTTGCTTGTCATAGACCTTATCACAAAATAAAAGATTTGGAAAATTCTGACACAAGAGATCACAACAGATATATAAAAACAAAAACGGAACAAATAATTTTGAAAGACAATTTCTCCATCATAAATCATATATTGATTAGAACTCCTCTTAATATCTTTCTGCGAACTATGTGCAGTATGCTATACAATTTGATATCTTCTTGGTGTGTCATACACAATCATCTTTCTTTCCATACTCTTTTTCACTTCTTTCTTCTGTTTGGGCCAAACCAATACAAAACTGGACTGCTAAGTACATGCACACTCTGGGTTCATTTGTTACACAAAGACAGTAGTCCCTTTTTCTTTTCTCTCTTTTTACCAAAGTACTGAATTGAAATGTATGGGCAAGTTTAAGTAGACGGTACATTTAGTCGTCCATTTATTGGGACATGGTTGGGTCATTTACTGGGCGGAATACAATCATTTACAATCAAGCATCGGAGCAGTGTCTCTGCTCTGTACTGCAAAATTTCCAGTCTGCCTACAGGTACATTTGACACATATAATTCTACTGGAGAGCTTACATTACTCTTATTTTCCTGATCTACAGCTTAGGAATACTTGTGGGTTCCTGCCCCAGCTTTTCCACATAATAAACCTGCTCTGTCATCTTAGAAGTGAATATGATATGGACTGTAAACCAGTACAGTACACAGAATATGACATTCATTCTAGGTGTGTAAAACTTTTGAACATGTTTAAAAAAAAACAATAAAACAAAACAGATAACCATACATGCATTATATCAGCAGATGATAAATCACCACTGAACATGTAAAGTTACTTTCTCTGTGCATCGAGTCCATACGCAATATCTTGTGATATATTCCAGTTTAGAATGCCAGTTGTTGCGCAAGCATGACCTGGCATCCACTTTTCACATGTTCCATGACGTTTTGCTTCAGCTGGCACACCTGCTCTCGCAGCTTCGTCGCAGTGCTCGACAAGTCCGAATTCTGAGCTTTGAGTTCCTTGACCTTGTCTTCCAACCTGGCGATGCGTTCCAGCTTACGCTTGCGGCACTTACTTGCGGCGATTCGATTCCGTAGTCGCTTACGTTCGGCTTTGATGCGTTCTTGCGTCTCCATGTCGATGGGCGACATCGGCGGGTTACTGGCGTGAAACACGGGAACTGTCTGCGGTTCCTCGCTCACTGGCTCCTGCTTGATGGCAGCGACTCTCGACCAGCCACCTGTCAGTGAGTCCGCCGTGACTGGAGGCATGGAATTGTGAGTGGCTAGGCTGGCGGTTGAACCAGGTAGAGTTGTCGTTGTAGGCATAGCAGGGTTGAAGATAGATGTGGGGGCACTTGTCATGCTCGTGACAGTCGTCTGTGGGATAATTTGCTGAAACGTCGTAACAATAGCCGCGTCTTGGTCGCAGATAGACCCATCATCACTCACAGACTCGGTGTCGGCTGCGGAGGGGTCGTTCCGCTGGTGAAGGCTCTGCAATGCCTCGACGAACCCCTGAGCGAAGGCGGCTTGCTCCTCGGTTACGTTTTTCGGGCAGATAAACTGAGTTGGGGTTGGCGTAGTACACACTGTTCCCTGCTGGGAAATAATCATTTTTTCGAGTTCAGGAGAGGCAAGTTTCAGCATCTGAACATCGGGCGTCGATAGCACAGCCGCCGTGAGTTTGCGCTTGCCCGTGTCCAGATCCAGAGTCATGCATTTCTTCTTGCTCAGCCACGGATTGTGAGAATCTTCGTAGAACTGCGTCTCCATTTTTCTGCGACCGCTTTCACCTGACATACAAATAGTTGTGAGCCTTCGGTAGCGTTGTGTGAAGCAAAGTCTGAGTCACTGTAGGTCTGACTGTGAGGCGGGATTCCAGCAGTAAGAAATACGTTTACGATAGAGCGAACATGTCCTGCCTCGAGATCACAGATTGTAGCATACGTTTCCGACCCGACGCTGACTCACGTTTTATACACTGACTAACGTTTCCGAAAATAGATAGAAGACAAGTGACATCAATTCTTTGGTCTGTGATTGGTCACTGATGATGTAACACGTGAGTTTGGCCCATGCTTGGTGCTATCTGATTGGCTGCCGTGAAATGTCAATCTCAACGGGGAACGCGTGCTAGAAGCTTGCTGAGTGCCCTTAGACTCGCCCATTTTTTCACTGGGGATTGCTTTTCACATACCGTTCAGATTTTTCGATATTGACGGGGAATTAAATTCTAGACAGAATTGGCAATATAGTTTTCACACTACAGCAAAAAAATAGATTAGCAACTATTAAATGTTTCAAATGGATGGAAAAATAATGATTCAGCGATGCACTTTGCTGAGTGATGAATGATATTTGTACGTACGCAATTATTTTTTTCTTTCCTACTATCAAAATGAACTCTTCCGTGCTACGTCAGGGTCTTTTCCGGGTAACCCGGAAGAAGAGCGATTTCCATAACAAAAACTCGTATTAACCTTGGGTTACTACGTCATACGTAGTTGACCATATATGGCATTTTAGTTGACTTGAAAGATCTATCAGGTGACGCGCTGACAGGTGAGAAGAACTTGTGTCGTTTGTAAACAATGCGATTTATTGGATTTATTGTTGTGGATGGTTACGGCTTCGGCTCTTTGCAATCTCGTAGAGCCGTCGTTACACATGATATACAATGTAGGAGTATAGGATGGATTGTAGTAGAAACCAATGTGTTCTGTATCCTCGGTGACGGTATACATATCTCATGCATGTTTCGTGTCCAACTAGTAGACTGTCGCATGTCGGCACGACTGTTCCTTGACCTTGTGTACATTTGTTGTTCTGTAATAACACCATAGGCTATAGGCCCTAATGTTGATACTGTCTGCGCTGTCTGCTACCACCATCATTCAATGCGTTCAGAGATTCACGAGCGACATGCTGCTACTATTACAAACGATATGAACTAACAGTTAGTAGCCTATACTCACTAACCATTTAACGTTAGAATTATTAGTGTAGAGACTGTACTTCTACTAGACCTAGTTCTAGAATCTAACGTTAGACGAGGTAAGGTTACTATTAATACTTAGGCCTAGACGTTATTGTTCTAGGCTCAAGTAGAACACTAACAGTTAGACGTCTAACTGTTGCATGAGTACAAAGGGGAGGTGGGAAAGTACCTGATCGACATTTACTAGGGGGAACCCTCGTGCTAACTAGCGAGATCGGAAATCTAACTGTTGGGGGGTTTGGGCTTTATCTTGCTAAGAATGTAAAATTTACCTTGGGTTGGCATATTTAGATTCTCGTATCCTTTGAATTTAGTTTGATACACTTGGGTTTGAACTCGGTCACAATACAGTGTCAATTCACACCTACACACTGTTATAACAAATAAGACAAAAATTCAAATTTCTGAAGTAGCTCTACCTAATCATTGTTACAGACTAACGTGAGTTACAGGGTAATCTTGTTTATAATGAGGTTTTGGGGTCTAGCTTATTTGCCTTAAAATAAATGTTTAATCTAGCTGTACCCTCGCATCAATAGACTTGGTAGTTGGAACAGGCACAAATGTTCAGTCACTGATCATATTCTGCTAATAATAGGATTCATTCACATTGCAGTGCAGTCATGCAGCATTGATGAACAGGAAAACAGGTATTCCTATGGGGAAAAAAGATGTTAGTCAGGCCGCTTATCAAAAGTACTACATCAGACAATCATATTCGGACCTGCCTTTTTTGTTACATTCTCATTCACTAAACCAGTCGGAGCTCAGATTGTAATGAAGTGCTCACACATTTATGCTGATATGCTGATGCAACTACTGACAGCTTTCTATTATAACCGTATTAAACAGAGGGAAACTGACCAGAAATGAAATTCTTCATATTACATTTACCCATCAGATGTCTATGTTTGTTCTATGATTGTGTGAATATTATGATCACACTTTCAAAACTTAATATTGTCAGACTGACACCACACCTAACGTTTAACGTTAACAATCTGTTGTTAATTTTTCCATTATCCAACATATGATGACATAAATGGTATCCCGGGGTACCAAATAAAAATCAGCCATTTTGTTGAACTATTTTTTTTTTTTAAGGTTGTACCCTGGGTGCCAAAAAGTGAGAAATTGTTTTGGTGATGGAGCTAGCGCGCACTAGCCACTGCACTGCACTACTTGCACTGCACTGAAGCACACGCTATTGCTAGCGCAGCGTACCATTCATGCATAGTAGAACATGCAGTGGCATGGGAATGACTATGTACACGCACACACAGTGCATGCATTTCTCTGCGGCTGTCCTCGAGTGGACGTGAGGTGGCGCTACACAACGTGGTATGTGGTAACGCGTGATGCATCATATAGCACAAGCTGCATTCTCATAGAAATAGATAACACAATGTTTATTCAACAACAACAACAACAGCAACAACAATAATAATGACAACAACAACAACAAAAGAATGCACAAGTGGCCAGAAAAGATAATTCATGCAATGTTAAGAATCATACGAAAATTACAAATGGGTGGCTGCTTTCAACAAACGGCCCCCGATATATCTTTGACTGTTGGTGTATACATGGTAATGTTAAAATGAGAATTAGGTATGAAATTTGTTCAGCAATCTTTTTCTTCAATCTGCTATAGAGATAAGCATTTAATCTTCACAAAATGATAGTTTATACCATTTTACAACAGATACAACAGCATTTATAAGCCTTTTGCGAACAAATAGGCATCCAATAAGGCTCTGAATTTCCCAGCGATAACAGAGCCCTTGTGAATAGGAATGTGTTCCTGAATTGTGAGGCAGCGGCAGGCTGTCTAGATCTCCTCTTCCTGTTTTCCTGTGTTTGACCTTGTTTGATGAGGATAAAATTAACAATACATGTATTTGTCACGCCACTGGTATGTGTTTTCCTCAACCACAAGTAGCTTTTATTCCTATGTGGGTAACTGAGGTGATCCATTTGCCACCTGGATCTGTTTCCTTTAAATTAGACATGACCAATCTGCTCGAAACTGAATGAACTTTTCAATAATCTCAAAGCTGTATGTATCCCTGCAACTCAGCTTTCCATTTTGCAGCTTCATCTGTGAGTGCTAAACAAGGAGTTCTCTATATGAAGGATTTATAAGCTCCTTTTCTCTTTTATCCCAGCCCTGTTTTAACTGGAGATTTTCCGTGGATCAGAACAACATTAGAAGGGGTCTGATCCAAATAATCTTGTTCCAGAGAACATCAGAAAACAGAGTATCTGCCTATTTGCCATAAAATTAATCCACTAGTGTGGAAATAGGCCTAGTGACAGTTAAATGCAAATAGGAAAATAAGGAATGCTGCTCTGGATATTGTGCTGCAGAAGAAAAGACTCTGTGTCTGATGTAATCTACCATTGTGTCAGCAACTGACAAACATCACTGGCAGAAATTTTGGGATAAAAAGAGTTCTTGTAGTCACCACAGAGATGCCCTGTGTGATTTCTATTATCAAGGCATCTTTAGAGCAAAGAAAACCAAAACATGGCTTCCTGTGTTTTTTTTTTCTAATTTCTTTTTTTTTAGATAAATGTTTTTCCTACATGTAATTTATGTTATCAAGACATCTTTAGAGCGAAGAAAAATCAAAACATGGATTACTGTTGTTGTTGTTTCTAATTTCTTCTTGTTCTTTGTTTTAATAAATGTTTTTCCTACATTGTAATGTGATGTTGAGTCTCGTGAAACAGACACACACACAGACACAGACACACACACACACTCAGACAAAACACAACTTCAGTGTATCAAGATGTGAGGGAGACTGTAATGCCGAAGTTATTAACAGAAAAAAAAAGTACCCTGTATTTTGAGTGAGATGAGCGAGCTTTCCATTTACGAAGTAGGAAAATCCATGTCATGCAGCATTTTTTTTTTTTTTAATTCTGTGTAAATTTGCATCTAGTGTATGTTTCATTATGTCGTCGTTTTTCAAATAATGTAATCAATATGTAGAAAAACAACAACAGCAAATGACCTGACTAGGCATATGAACGATTTGACCACTCAACAGTTCATTTTTCCCCTATGCATTATGTTCACAAACCTGTTAAACATTCCGTGTCTACTTGTCCGAATGGGCCAGTAGAAATGTGCAACCATGTGGTGCCCAGTTTCAGGGAGAGAGAGAGGTCAGGGGAAGTTCAAACGGAAAGACCGCGTTAGGTTGACCATAGAGAGATTAAGGGGCAGACCTTACCTGTCTGAATTCGGTCACAACGCTGCGAAGCGCTCACAGCCCTGCACCTTTCTCTGTCAATAGAAGAAAGTGGAAGGGGGGGGGGGAGGGGTTCATTGCTCGGGAGGATGCGGTTGTGGGGAATCCTACGTGCAAGGTGAGTGTGGTGTTGCCAGAGACGGAGAGGAAGAAGAAGATGAGGAAGAGAGGGAGCGAGAGAAAAGCCCCCTTCAGCCAGGGCTAGAGTCAGGCTAGCGTGACTCAGCTCCTCCAGCACTACCCTGGGAATGCTTGCTCCAAGCTACCAGGGTAAGCAGCCGCATAACAGCAGAATGCCAGCATTGTGGATTATTCCCTCGCCCCCTCATGCCGTCCCCTCCCTTCCCCCCCCCCCCCCCCCCACGCAAAAGAGGAAAATAAAAGAAGAGAAGAGAAAGTAGCTAAGACAAAAGGAGGGGAGGGGTTGATTCACTGTGGGATGCAGCAGGAAATCGATGTATCCTGCTCACAGAATCAAGGAGAGAAAAGATCCATCACCGTCAGAGCCTAATTGAAGAGAAAACCCGTCCATTTTCTAGTTTCTTTCCTCTCGATTGGAACAAGCTGTTGGTGAAAAGATACATCTACTATTACCTGCTGCATATTTCATATCGCACAATGAAAACATGTATTTTGTAGACTGATCCCAGGGACTTTTGAAAAGGAGGGCCCACCTGTATACCTTTATGAGTTTCTGATGTGAATCCAGTATCAGTGATGGACTAAGAGGTACATTGGGACCATCATTTATTTATTTTTCTTTTCCAAAATGATCAAAGAAGTTTGCTGGTGTCTGGTCATTATTCTTATCCAATGACATATCACAGTTTTTGTTTCTCTTTGAGCAGTTGGCCCTGGGCAGCAACATATGAAACTGCTAGGAACATTGTGCATATGTCACAACATCTCAACATAAAATGTCTTGACGTCAAGAATCATTAATCTCCAAAGCCATAGGCAAGTCATTGCATAACTATTTCCATATTATAAAACAAATGATGCACACCATCCAAATTGCCATTAGTTGATGTGATCTGTTTTTCACAAAATGATCGGTCCAGAATGCACTTTTCTTTGCCGTATATGTTTGCCAAGGATAGCATAGAAGGAAAGCTCTTTCAGAATTTGTACTGATGCGCTCGATTTGTGTAATTGGTCTACACCACCCTCCATTTGTCATAATCAGTTTCGGTGTGATTATAGAATATATAAGGGGTCTTGCAAAGATAAGTCTTTGCTTGCTATGTTATTTGTATGCATACTCACAAGATCTTTTCCTAGCAACTGCTTTCTATTGAAGAGAAATATTAGATTTTTTTTTAATGACTAAGCAGGAATTGGCATCAAGAGGGTATGTAGTCATTTAAATTTTTTTTTTCCTGTTGCATTAATGGGTATGGGAATGCAGAGATTCTCTTTTTTTTTCCATTGTGACAATAAAAACCCTCTACAACATGCTGATTGTTATCAGGATTAGACCCAAACTTTTCTTGTTTTTCTCTTTAACTACTTAAGGTAAATTTTTTTTACCTTAACTTTTTTATCAAAACTTTTCTTTTTGTTTTTCTCTTCAACTACTGAGGTAAATATTTGGTTATAAGATTGAGACAAGAGTAGAATGTCAGAACTGATGAAATAAAATAAAAAGAGATTTTCATTTGTTCAATAAGTGCATATGAAATGTATGTCATGGCAACACCTAATTGATTGGGAAAATATCTGTCCAAAGATAAAAAGGTCATGCACTTTGAAAAAAGTTTATCTATTATGAGAGTTAAGTGGGTTATGCGGCCAGTTTCTTGAGGGAAAAATCATAATTGCAAGCAATGTTGAATTTGGATAGACATTGATGATGGATGATACTATGGTAACGTAATGTTTAACTCATACAGAAAAGGTTTTTATTTTTTGTTAAGATTAAAGTTGAAGGCTAAACTAATATCAAATCAGATGGTTTCACACTCTTTAGCTAATGTAAGTTTGATATTATGTAGTGATTTATTTTTAAAGGATTCATCCACCCTCTTATAAAAAAAAAAAAAATGATACGTGTTTGTGTATTGAATAATTTAATACTACAGCACAGTCTAACAGCAGGCCAGTCGGAAATCCACATTTCTATCAATCACAGTACGATGTTCCATCCTGTGTCATGCACTTTGGAAGAGCGTGTTTTGATGAATGCCCCAACCAGTGCATTCATTCTTACTTAAGACATCCCAAGTCTGCAACTTATCAAAATTTCTTCCAGAGTCAGCACCTTGTTTCCCATCCTAATGTCAGGAAAAAAGAAATATGAAGATGAATTATATGATGACAACTATCACGTAGGTGTGTTTATTCATTCATTTTTTTAAATTGACATCAGTCACATTGATACATGGGTAGGCCTACTTTTCATATGAATAAGAAGATGCGGTATATGACCGTACCGTAGCTGTCATGTGGCTGTTTTTCTAAATCGATATCAGTCCTGCAGAAACATAGTTACTTTTGCTTTTCTTGATACGTTGAAGTCAATTTGATGTGGAACATTTTATTCATTTTTTTTTTTTCGTGTGTATGTTTGTCTGGGATTTCTGTTGGAGGCGAGGGGATTGGCGTGATGTTGCTAACGAGCAGCAAAGCACCAAGGGAGCAGTGATTAAGGGGGTCCAGGTCTTCAGGTCGGCGAGGCCGTCATTGGAAGTGGCATCCCATTGTTAGGCCTGACACGCAAGGTCCCCGGCCTTGCCGCTGTCTGGCACCGCCGCGAGGATTGGGAGGAAATCGCATCAAATGCGGGCCAGGCAGAGGCAATTAGCCACTTTTGTCTGATCTGACCCAGCGCGGCAGCCTCCGTAGTATGTATCGATACGCGCGCAGGTCCATCAGTTTGTTCTCAACTTCATGCTCATCACATTCTAAGAAAAAGAACAAAAAAGATTTGAGTTCAGCTGCTCTCACTCCACACAACTCTCCTATGGTAGCAGTCATCTCCATACTGTTAAACGGAACATTTCAACAACCTCAAAAATTATTTTCTCCTTTGTCTCACCCTCTCGCTCCCTTTCTATCTCTCAACCACTTACTTTCCCTCCTTTTCCCCCCTTTTTGCCATCTCTCCCCCTTCCCTCCCTCTTTGCCAACAATGCCTTCAACGAGTATCTGGGTTATGTGGCATGATTTTACGACGCGGAACACCGACATCTGTTGCTTTTGCTGAAATTGCGTTGTTCCAAAATAGATGCAACTTGTCAATTTGAATAGGAAGGATGGACCCCTCAAGAGAGTCATTTTGGTATCAGAATACCGTAAGATGTTTGCAATGGGCCAAGAAGTGCATTACACCAGACACCAATCTTCGCGACTATTTTAGCTCGCTCTGGGTAGAGATGCCAAAAGTGCGTGGCCCTATTGTACTTCTGAGTCTGAAATGTTGGCTCAACTATCCTGTGTGTTTTCTTTTTCCATTCTGATTTTAATGATCATTATGTGAGTTGTTGTTTTTTTTTGTTCAAGATGTATGTGTATGTGTGTTTGTATGTGCATGTGTGCATACATACCATGGTACATGTATTTGTTTTACTGATCCTAGATACCTAGATACACCTGTTTTTAGTGGTTCAATGACCAAAGCTTGGGGCCTATGCACTGTTCAGTCTATGGTGTGTAAACCTTTCTTGTGTAACAGGTGCTGTATCCCATGTAAGGTGCAGTCACATTGAAATTACCATGGCGATAGATACCATGGCAATTTGTTGCCAGTGTTCACGTTGGTTTAATACCATGGTAATAAAGTTATCCTGTAAAACTGCAATATTTCAGTTGCTATCATTCTCAATCGCGAACCATCATAATGGTGTTTCTAGCCTGAAAGTACATCTCTCAGAGGAAAGCCCTGTGCATCCGCAATATATCTCCTACATTGTGAAGACACAGAAGTGTGTCAGGTCACATGAGATTTATACGCTGCTGTCCAAAGAGTGTTACACTGTATTTCGTGACAGGATTCACACTCATGTCCCATGCATAATTTTCCCGAATTAGAATTGCCACCCCTAAATGCAACGGTATTTCGCAAGGCCTTTGCATTCACATTCTTAGTCTATTATTCTTTACATCATTTTCATTATTAAAGTTTGTGCAAACTTAGAATTGCCACCCTAAATACAGCATTAATTCACGTCTTTGCGCTCACGTTTCGGAATATTGTGCGAAATATCATGGTATTTTGCCTAAGTGTGAATGACCCTACTAATGATAAAGCTGGCTGCAAAATATATGTCCCCTTGTCCATATGCTTGTCATCTTTTTTTTTTTTTCATTCTTTTGTATAGCATAAGATTGATCCCACTAATTTTATTCTTTGATGCACTGGGCATTGCCAAGCCTGCATTTGGAGGGGATTTCTGGATTGAGGGGGATATTAGGGGAAATTTTAACAGCTGGAACTCAGGATTACAGACGTGTTTCACTACAGAGTTGAAAGACCGCACACTCGAAAGACTCGGCAATGCCTTGGAAATGCTAATGCGAATCCAGTCAACTAAAAGTTGTTGTGGAATCCAAACCACTGATGGGGCTACCCTAGGTTAAGAATACTGACTGAATAAACAAATAAAAGCACTTTATACATTATAGGTTGGCAAGGGAACCAGTAGAGGCACTATTATAGTTTGAAGAAATTATTTCTACATGTGAATAAAGCTGTTTTCATCTTTCATCATTGTTATGATTCATATATATATATATATATATATATATATATATATATATATATATATATATATATATATATATATATATATATATATATATATATAATGAGCAGTATCGTTGCATTGTTTATAGAATCATTGAGATGAAAAAACATGAAAATCTACAGGAAAAAAATGATTTTTAAAAAAGGTGATATTTTTTAACTGTTTATGGGTAATTGACCAACCTTAAAGGTCCAGTTTACCTTTGGGAGCAGTGATTTAAAAATGTTCAAGATATCACATTTGAAGCATATGTGTAGGTCTGTTGTATCACAAAACATCCTACCATATATAATTTTTGCTATGAAGCCTAAGATATACGGAGATATCAGCGTTTTTTTCAATAAACCGTAACTGTAGACGGTTTAGTCTGGAAACATTTTTATTATAACTTTTGTTCACATTTTGTGTATTTAACAACACTTAACATCGATTATACGGATTCAAATTTTTACAGTGGTTGTTTCTAGCCCTAACTCACATTTTAGAACTATTTTGAAGCACTAATGCTGGGTTTTTGTTTTATCTGCAAATGGTAAATTATGCCTTTAACTTGAAGTTTAAGAATTGCTATGCTTACATTGAAGTGATGGGGGGGGGGGGGGGTAGGAGATGAAGCAATAGACCTTTTCCGCTTTTGAGTGTTGGTTGGATTAGTCGATGGTGGAACCAAGGAAGCAAGTCTATGGAAGCGGATCCAAAAGCTATCACTAATCCCATAATCCTCCTTGTTGCCCCTAATGCAGTTAATTCCCATGATAAAGAGGGAGATGACACGGTTGTGATATTCTGATATTTGCCTCGCTGGGGCACAAATAACTCTACAGGCGAGTATCACAAACACGCTAAGGAGGGGTCAAGATCAACATTCATTGTAGTTATTTTTAAAGGATTAAAAATGGGGGAAAATTTCAAAATTATGGACATTTCAAATCATGGAGTTAGATTTTTAGCGATAGCTAAAATGTTCTTACAGATTGAAAATGTACTTTTTTAGACAGATGAGAACAGTAAAATCTGAAAAATAAATTTGCCAGTAAATTTTTCATATCAAAAGTTCATTCATTACATTTTAGTTTTGTAGCAATACATTTTTTCATGTTTTGATTTGTAATATGATCATTTTCTTAGTTTTTTGTGTGTGTCCAGTGATATGTTGTATTGTATATGGGTTTCTTGTAAAATATGAAAATAAGTTCAATTCAATTCATTCAGTTTCAATTCAGCTCAATGATATTTATTTCTAGCATCTAACAGTGTATATCAGTACAAACATTAAATTGTTAAATGCCTGCTAAATGCTTTTCTTGCCTGGCATTATCATCACAAAAACTTTTGTATTTTCTTTTATAATCTGACTTTGTTAAACATACATTTGTACAACGTTTAGGTTGTGAATGGTACTGTTTGATATGAAATGATTGTGCAGAAAATGCCATATCTTGGGACCTAATTCTGAGCAAACAATGTAATTAAAAGCTTGGTATTCATTGCTCAAATAGCATTCTTGTAAAGCATCATCATCTACTGAATATTAGGTTGTCTTTTTTTCACAGTTCAGTTCAGTGCAAATAATATTACAAAGCAAACCAATGTTATGTCTTTACAGAGAAGGAAGAGTTGATAATCATCTAGTAATATGAATGTTTGAGACACAGGTCCTGGGAGTTGAGAGCTTTCTGCAAGATTGCTTTTTGGCATAGAATTTTAAATCAACCTAGTCTAATATTGACTGTGAACTTGACCAGGTACAGTGCTGTGCGGGACAGCTGATGGGGTAGGAGCAATACAGCCATGGCACTCAACCCTGGGCAGTCCTGGACAGGGCGCAGCACAGCCACGATGACGGGGTCAAGCAGGATGACCTCTGCAGCCTCCACTCCCATGACCCTCGCCTCCCAGGCCACCTCCACCCTGGACGACACCTCAGAGATTACAGAGGGCAGTGTTCGCCACGTGAGGGGCAGCCAGGCCACGGGAGTAGGAACAGCTGGGCTGGAGATGGACGGAGACCGTTCACAGGTGAGCCGCTTGTCGGTGGGGTCAGGTTCAGTGCACTTTATGAAATTTGTCAGATTCTTCCTGTCATTGTATACATCTGACCAGACAGAGTTGTCAAGCATGTAGATGTTAATTAGCTTGCTAGTATATTAAAAGAGAAATTTGACTGCGTTGCATTTTGTTCATCATTTTGAGCTACTGTTGATTAGCCATTGGATTGTGCCTGAGCCAGCTGTGATCCCCTGGAAAGTATAGATACATTATTTTTGCTGAGATGTATGCCTGAATCAACCACATCTCGAGGATACATGTGTGAAAAGCTTGATACTTAAATTCTGATGCAATCACTATTTATGGGAAAATATCACACAAAATGCACATGAGAGATTCTGCCCTGAATACAAATCCATTTCAACCAAACATCACATGGCTCTGTTAAAAAATAAATGAATAAGAAAATCAAATTGCTGTAATGGTCCTAACTTTTTTTCCCCTATGTGCTAGCGTCTGCATTGATTATGACAATGCATTATTCCTTTGTGTGAAATAATTCTCTTGTTTGATACAGGAAGTTATATGTTTGTATTCTAAAGTTTGAGTTAAGTCTTTGATTGAAGTTTTTTTCCCCCTCCTTTTTTATGCTAAGAGAGATGCATCTTACAAGGAATTGCAGCCAAAATGAAACCAATGTTTTTCAAAGGTCATGGAGAAACAATGACAAGAGATATTGTGTTCATGTAATTTCTATCTAAATACTTAAGACTGTGGCATTTTCTAACTCCTGCCATACTAGGGATATATCCCTTCAGTGTGTGTATGTGTGTGTATGTGTGTGTATGTGTGTGATGGCGTATTGCATGGTCCTGCTTTTTTTTTTTAATAGTTTTGTTTCATTCTATGTGTTTTAAAGTTGTATGTCTGCGTTATTTCTAAAGTTAACAGTGGAGGAAAAGTGAAGGACTGAATGAATGGGTTTGTATGGCATTACCTGACATCTTTTGGGAGGGTTAAGGAGATTTCTTCAGTGATGTTCTATGATAGTAATATTTAATGTGTTGTGCATAGCTGACAACAAGCATGTGAAGGTGAAATATTATACAGCCCTTGTAGGGTCGTGTCCTCTCACTATGACATCCCCCCCCCCCCACGACCCCTGACCCTTAATCCCATTTTGGACAGCATGCTCTGTTGGGGCCCAGCCCCTCAGTCCACATCTAACCTGGATGGTGCTGTGGAACCAGGGTGGCGTTGGTTTCTGCCATGCAAAAGCATGGAGTGGAACCGAACGCCACATGCCATTTTTGGATGCTGTTACAAATGTTTTTGTTTGGTTTTGTTTTGTCAGGCATATGACATGTGAATCTAGTGCCAATCTTGGAGTGATTTCTGTGTGCAATTGGTGCTCGCTCACAGCTATGCTCACCCTCGGACCAGAGCTCTCGCCACTTTTGGCAGGGTTGTTGATATTTTTCCTTTTTTTCTTTTTGCACAAATTTGCTTTGAAACAGATGGAGCTCATGTAAACTAAAGTTGGCTCAGTGACGTAGGGGGCCTGATTAAGTGATAAGTTTTGGCAGCGCATACCTGCGCAACATTACTAGTAATACTACCAACTTTCTCTGTAACTGATGTAGTGAAAATAACTTTTTGATAGCATCATGCTCAATTGTTTGGAGACATTGGTACTCCCTTGGTTACAAAACACTGGCATTTAGAGTCCTTGTGTATGCTTTTTCCACTGTTTTAAACAAATCATCATTGTAAGTGCTTAACTGTGGACATCTGATAGGGCTGATAGTGCAAGAATTTTGTCTTGGCTAAGATTGTGAAAGGCAGAATTGACTTGGCAACAACTGTGAAGACTGTGTACAGTTGAATCCTTGACTGGAAGCCAGGTCAGAACTTTATCATCTGCACCAAGATGAATTCCCCAAACCAACATTCCCTTTTCATTCCTTTCCCCCTTCCCTCAAACCCCTGTTCCCAAACCCCCATATTCCCATAGGAATTTCCTCAGCATGCTATTATTCACAACGAGATAGGTGCACGAGGCCACGTTTGCTTGCAGGAATGCCGCGACTTCGGTCTACGTTTTGTGACTCACGCCGGCGAGGTTCCACTTTATGAATGAAAGCGGCCCAGCGGTCGGCGGAGGAATATACCAAACTTCCTCCCCACAATCTGGAAGATAATGTGGTGTCTTAGTCAGAGTCCACTTGTGTCCGTGTCTTTACCCTCAATCTTAATTCCCTGACCCTTGTTTCGGTAGATCCTCACAGAGAAATGTGCAGCAAGACCACAAGATCTGGAGCATGCATCAAACGATGCCTTCATCTTTCTGGTGCTTTGGAAAGAAAGAAGATCAACCTATCTAATCCCGTATATATAAAGATTTCTTCCATTGGTTTCCTAATCCTGCAGTAGCAATGACAGATGTTCATTTAACAGTTTCCACTCTATTTGCACATTTGAACCCTAGATTCTTCAGTGAAACACATTTGCTCCAAGCATCAGTTATGTTGCTAAATTGATTTTTCACCTGTTCTGCGAAAAAAAAAGAAGTTATAAACTTTTGTGGAGGAGTTGGACAAGGAACAGAAATTATGTTCTACTCCCTTTTCACTATTGCTAGGATGTGGTTCTAGGGAGTGGTGATGTAGTTGATCTATCCTTGACTTTCTCTATAGAAGAACTGCCAGGTATAGGTCAGTGCATGCATATACTGGTACTTATGCAGCACATAAAGATGCTCACGTTTGTTTTTAAATGCCAGTGTGATTTATTGGTGCATCGTTAAAACAGACATCGTTACGCAAGCAAACAGTGTCTTGGCTGATTCAAAGGTCATTCATTGCTCTGTCTTCAGGAACAATTGCTTATTCCTGAGGTCTTGAACAGACCCTGTCAAGAGCAGCTTTTCAAAACTTTAAAATTTTAACAACTAAAGCAGGAAAAAAATAGATACATGTAAAAGAGAAAGAAAAGAAAGACAGAGACCAAGATAAGTCTTCTGCCGAAGCTACAACAATTACTGCCCGGAAGACATGTGTTTTCACTTATGCACCAGCTGACCCCTGTGCTATTCTTTGGTGACAGAAGGCATGTTTTGTTTTGCACGTTTTTCGCCGAGCCCAGGGGCTGCCCGATCAGGTCCAATTTCCTGTGCGGCCATTGAGGTAGCAGCGGCACCCCCCCTCAGCTCATCGTGATGTCCCCCAAACCAGGCGGATTAAGCTCTTCCCCTTCCCCTTAATTTGCCAAGCCACGTCAAGCTGACTCATATCCCGTCCGTTAACCCAGCAAGCAGGAGGTTTGGGGTGCAACAATGCCTGCCAACCCGTCCCCCCTCCCTCAAAGTTTCCCCCCATCCTCTCCCCCAACACCCTGTCTTCCAAAGCCTCCCAGGAAACCTTACCTCAAGCTCCTTGCTTGGTCCCCCAAACCAAATGACATCCCATGCACTCTATCAATCTGCATCTGTAGAGAGATCAAGAATGATTAACTGATCAAGTTACTATACTCCTCATGCACTCTGGTTCATCAGGTGATGCTAATTACATAACCACCAGACAATCTCATGTGAGAGCTCTTTCCTCGATCGAATTTGGGTCTGTTGGACGACAGACTACCGAGGCACCCCCTCGTCAAGTTTCTTGTGTTCCTCACACCGACTTGCTGGTCAAGTGAACTGGAGACAGGAGGAATTAGTGGGAGGAACAGGTGTCGTGTTATTAACCATGAAGCCACTTGTTGTGGCAGGCCACATTTTCCATTGTGCTCATCTTGCGGGGAAACGGGAGAGATGTTCCGTTTTCTCTTCCATCTCCTGTTTTCCTCACCCAAGATGTGTCTGTGGGGCATGATATTTCCCTGTAATTATCCACCTTGCTAGCATTGTAACCATATTCCGTGAAGAATGATGAATATTTAAAGGTACAATGATAATACAGGCCGGAACCAATAAATCAAATTACTGTATATGCCGAATATTTCGCGAGGTTTTTATTTTCGCGAATTTCGCGAGTCAGCTGCTATTCGCGAAATTAAAAACACGCGAAAATATTGACTCTAATACCGAGATAAATGTGACGTACGTGTATGCATTTCTCCGTTAAGTACATGACTCCACGATCGCGAATTTAACCACTCGCGTAATTGTCGGGAAGTCCCAATTCGCGAAAATTTAGACTCGCGAAATATATGGCGTATACAGTATATCAAATCAAATCAATTGTAATGATAGGACAATATCCTCATTGGTGGGCACTGTGGCATAGTAGATAAGACTCTTGACTTTCAGTCAGATGTTCCAAGTTGGAATCCCGTCAAGTGCCTATGTCTTTGAACGAGATGTTTTTACCCACCAAGCCTCTCTCAACTCAGGTGTATAAATGGGAACCTGGCAATTGGTAGTAGGGTAATAATAGTAGTGGCAGGCCTTCTGGTAGAACAGTGGCAATGCTGAAGAGGCTACCCATTTATGAAGAGACCATATTATATTATCTTTGAGATGAAGAATGCTTCTCCAAATGTTGTGCCAAGAGGTGTTTTTACATGTTAACCCGTTTAGGACAAGTCACGAATGTACTTGGGCACTTGGCTATGGGAAATGTGTGTTGTAGCAAAATCAGTTCGTCCTCAACGGGTTAACAGTCAGATGTGTATAAATTTGTCGAACATGCTTGTGCTGTGCATGCATATTTTGCATTTAGTTTTTGAATAGTCTATTGACTATTAATGGGTCTGTTTTAAACAACATTAGTGATTTTAGGCCATAACATTTGATCCCCACAGGTCTTCCCCGATGACTGTTACCCCAAAGACTGCTCGTAGAATCATTCTTGAAAGCACAAAGTTTGATGCTGGCTGTAGTAATAGTACTCTCCACTGCCTGTCTTGTTTTGGGGTCTGTTTCCACTAACCCACTTATGTATACTGGCTGTGCCAAGGTCAATTTCTTGTGTTACATTTCTCATCTATACTAGGCAGAATTCCATTCTTTTACATTTCCTTTGACCCGTTTGTACTTGGCCAAGGCATATTTCAGAGTGGCCGTGCATACAGTATAAACAGAAGAATTGGCAACGTAGTCAGATCAGTTCAACTAATATTGGGAATATTTTTTATCTAGGAGGTTTCAGGGGCAATTTTAGCCAACATGAGATTCATATTTTAGTTACTGACACTAGTAACTTTTAATATCTATATTTTTAGATATTCCCAGTATACATTTCATTGTACATATTTATAGTTAGGTTGTTTCTGTGTCAAGTTTACCTGGAGCAAACATTTTTTTCTCATAAAGAAGTCAGTATTTCCTCTTCTTTATGAAGGCATTCAGAAGATATGATCGCATTCTCTTGCTTTATGCCACAACAAACTTTCTGTCATGAGGTTTAGTCTGTCATTGTAAAATAGGGCAACATTTGTAATGAGGTTTTCAAGTCAGTTCAATTCAGTTTTTATTTTTCCATCCAGCAAGGAGTGACACAAAATATAATATAATATGATGATATGATATGATATGATATGATATGATAAGATATGATATGATATATGATATGATATGATATGATATGATATGATGTGATATGATGTGATATGATATGATATGATGTGATATGATGTGATATGATATGATGTGATATGATATGATATGATATGATATGATATGATATGATGTGATATGATATGATATATGATATAATATGATGTGATATGATGTGATATGATATGATGTGATATGATATGATATGATATGATATGATGTGATATGATATGATATATGATATAATATGATGTGATATGATATAATATGATATAATATAACATAATATAATATAATATAATATAATATGATATAATATAATATAATATAATATAATATGATATAATATAATATAATATAATATAATATAATATGATATAATGTAATATAATATAATATAATATGATATAATATAATATAATATGATATAATATAATAAAAAGCATAAATGTGTAAAAAAAAATCACTCTGTTTGAGTAATTTCAATCAAGGAGAAAAGAAATACAAAACGTAAGGTGAATCGCATAGTACATAACAAGATATAATATAAGCAGTATTAACTAAGGACATGCACCTATGCCTGCTTTGAAGGATAAAAACAAAACAGGTATGGGAAAAGAGTGGTCCACTAAAAAGCTAGGCTTGTAATACATGGATCGCTCAAAACATTGAGTATACATCGTCATTATTCAAACCATGAATATTATGAAGTACAGAAATTACTATTTCATGTAACATTGTGGCATGTGTACCCAACAGTAGTAGGAAAAAAAACCCAAACGAAATAAATAAATAAACAAACAAGCAAACAAACAAACAAACAAACAAGGGTTGACAAGATTGTTAACCCCCCCCCTCCCCTCCCCCCCCCCAAAAAAAAAAATAAAATAAAAGGAGAAAATTCATTCACTTTGACGGTATTTCATCTATGTTTGAACTCTGCTCTTTATGTAACTGTAAGATGATGACCATGGGCACAGTAGACCTGGCATGTCCACTCGAGGTTTGTTTGTTTGTTTGTTTTTTCCAATATGGAGACAAAATGTACTACAATGCAGATCTTTGACACATGATGCCATTTGCAGTAATGAACATCTTTATGCATTCAAAGAGATGAAGGCCTTTTCCGTAAAGCCTATCCCCATGATATGGACACGTAATCAAAGTTTGTTTGGTCCCTTGACGTGACATCAGCTGTGATTTTGAATTGCTGGCAGATAACTCTCTCTTTAATTATAGGTGCAAAGCAGCATCTGAAAGTTGTATACTTGAATATATCAAAATAATGTAGATTTGTGTGTGCATGTCAAGGGTGTGTGTTTGTTAGGACTCAATTTACTCTCACTGATCACCAGAGGGTCAGCCAAAGTGAATAATCAAAGGAGGTCCAGTTCAGTAGGAGAGCTGTGTCTGCACAAATGCATTCAATGCATTTAACCATCCCCTAGGGATGGGGTCTACGTTGTGGTAATTGCTCCTTTTTTATTGCACATACATAAGATAAATGTAACATGTTTTGCATCTTTGGATGGTCTACACCATGTAGTAAAGTATGCCCAATAATACTCAGCTTTGATAATTTTATTTTCTCATTTTTCCCCTTTTCCCAAGTATTGGATCGTATTTTGTCTGCTCTCAACTGCGGGAGTGTCGACGTAATCGCTTTGGAGGTCGGCTGCTAATCTAAGCTGTAGCCTGTTCTTGCAGAACTTTTCGTAAAACATCAGAAATCCCATGGAGTTTGAAACATGTTAAATGTGCAGACTCACTGCATGACTTGGGCAACACTAGTCAATGTGCCCATACTACATGTACAAGGCATACTTTAATACCCTGGAAAACATTCAGATAGCTATGACTGGAATACAAGCAATGAAGTGTGTAGAAATCGATGAAGTCCTGACAACGGTGTGAATTTTATTACAGGATATCAGATGGTCTGATTGCTTTAAACATGAAAAAATGTAACACTTGGTGACAGGGCAATATACATGTACGTGTATTGTGCATTATGTGGTGGGAGCTTGAACAATATTTTCTGGCACCCTAATTCAGTTCTATTCAATATACCAGCAGTGCAAGTTTTAATGCAAGAGTTCTTTGAATATCTCTCATCTACAACATCTGGCTGTTTCATAATCACTTGTGGAAAGCAAACAAACAAAACTAGCAGACAAAACAAACGAATAAACAAAACAATATCAACGACCGGTAAAGTACATTCCAAACTTGTCAGGATGATCAAAGGGCAGTAGATAGTGATACTTTTTTGTGTGTGCATGTGATTGGATGATATTGGACAAACTATCCAACTTGAAGTAAAATATATCCCGGAACTGTAGCTTGTATAGGGTCAAAACCAAAGCCTTTTTTTCATTTTTTTTTAGAGAGAAAGAGTAAAAGAAAAAGAAAACCCTATTGCACAGTCAGCCAATGCTAGGAGTTGTTCAGGTTCAAAAGCTGATGTGGAACAAGTGTGAAACTTTCTCTTGAAGTTTTCTCTGAAAGTATTGCTCATTGCCTCAAAAAGGTTATAAAAGAAAAGTACATGCTAAAACAAGCCACTTCTTCCTATCATCTTCCTGATAACCCTACTTAAATCGAAATTTGATGCTGTGCTAACATCATAATGGCCCGAAAATTGCAAAGTTGGAACTTTCAAAACCAGGAATTAAAATCTGATTAGATTGTGGCCCTAGCCGAGATGATTATGTGGTCGGTATCAAGTTTAATGTGTGTGTAAGTGCGCATAATCATCGAGGGGGTGAAGTCGTAAATTGCACTTCATTTATGTGAGTGATCTTGTTGTGTCTGGTCGCGGGCCAGGCGTCTGCTGTAATTAGATGCCGACACTTGCTCTGTTTAATCGAACTGCCATAATGGGGTTGGATGGCTGGCTGATGAATTAATCTGCCCCCAAATTGGGCATGTGTCTGCCTGGGACATGGGGGGCCAAAGGGGGTGGCTCTTTAAGCCCTTTGACTGATGGTTGTCTTACCATGACTAAGAATGCGGTTACCCTCTTAAGAGGAGCTGATGTCCGAGATCTCGAGACCCCCTCAAAGTTTGCCAAGAAGAAGTTCTCTTAACCCGTTCTGTACGGGAACCTGGTGGCCTGCGTATTAAGTCTATGGCATTTCAGAATTCAGTATGGAATGGGTTAGAAAACCTGGAATGAAAGGCAAGTAATAGAGGGAAAATGAGGTACAATGTAATTTTCAATTTTGCATTCGTTAGGTTATCAGCTGCCAGATTTCATTAGTGGTGTTAACCAAATAGGACAGTTGCTGTGACATTTACCAGTGTTGCTTCCTCGTTTTCTTGGTTTTCTTGTGACTCAACATTCTGTGAAATTGCTGCATGAAAAATCCTGTTGAGGATTCTCAAAACTGTAGGTTTTCTCTAAGATTTGGAATTGGAACACCAAATTTAACTCTCAAGGATGTAAGAAAAGTCATGAATAGATGGAACTTTGGCATTTCCCCAACAAACTAGCTGGCGATGCAGCTTTCTCCTCTACTGCTCCTAGGCTGTGGAATAAGCTCCCTCCTGAAATCATCACAAACACCATATCCCTTCAAACAAAATATTAAAACCTACTTATTTTGATATCCCTATATGCACTGGACTTGTACTGTCACTGCCTGGTAATCTCCTATGGCAACCAGGGATAACATCTCGTAGTGCTTTGTATCCAGTTGAAAAGGCGCTCTAAAAGTATAAACTGTTCAAAAATTTAATGAATAAATGCTGTCCCATTCATGGAATCACATGGAAAGTGTTTGCAGCATCTGTATTGGCAAGGTTAAGTGGCTACCTAATCAAAATAAGATGCTGAAAACAATCCAACTGGACCCTGTGGAAGACCAGCTAGTGCAGCCTAATTTAGGCTATCCAGCCGTCTTCTCAGCTATGGAAAATGAAATAAACAAAACAAAAGAGATCCTATAAACCCATTTTCTCTCAAACTCATGGCATCCCAAATTTCTCACCTGGCATTCATCTCTTTTGTAACAGGGCATTTTCATTGTGATTGTTCATCCACAAGAAGAAGAAGAAGAAGAAATAGAAGAGGAAGAGGAAGATGAAGAAGAAAAAGAAGAAGAAGAAGAAGAAGAAGAAGAAGAAGAAGAAGAAGAAGAAGAAGAAGAAGAAGAAGAAGAAGAAGAAGAAGAAGAAGAAGAAGAAGAACAACAACAACAACAACAAAAATCTGTGTGCATGATTCCTACAGCTGGTCAATCATGAAAGAAGCATAGAGCCTACAGGGGGTTATAGTCGCTACGTAATCAGTCATTCATAGTCTAACTCAAGTTTCATTTTAAGTCTATTTTCAGGATTAAAATTAGAAGTTTGGAACAACAATGCTGATCACACAGTATGTTACATCATTTCATAACCAGGGTGAGATAATACATGAATCACATTTCTTTTATTAGCAGGTTTGACTCATTCCATTGTACACCCTGGAAGAAAACAAAAAACTAAAATGCAACAAAGATCAAACAATTCATTGGAATTCCCCCTCAAATTAAAAAAGAGTAGTAAAGGGCCATGTTTTTGTAGTACCCATGTCAAATGCTGTCCTTAATACAACATGTTGTGATCAAATCAAAGCAAACAGAAAAGTCTATTCCAGATTAAGCCATCTTGCTGAAGCATGTTGTGAAAGTGATCCATACTTCATCACTTCTTCTTTTATCCTTACTTCAGAGTATTGATATATCTCTTCAACTTTGCTTCCTTGTCACAGTTATTCGTAACTCCAAATTTAGTGCAGTTATGTTTTTATGAGACAGACCGCTCCCCCAGCATAGACAGTTTATGATACTGATATAAATCGTTAGTCACTCCTGTCACACACTTCCATCATTTCTCTTTCAGCTACTGATAAGGAAATGCACATGTGTCAAAAATGTATTGTTGCTAGATGCACACCACCTCACATCATGTCTCTTTGACCTCCACAATAATCTCTACAAAATTTCCTTAATCTTGTAGTCAAAATCAACAAGAACAAAGTTGTTTTCTTTGCATAAAAGATAAAAGTAGTGTATAAATGTGATAACGTAGCGGTGATGGCTTTTGAGAAGAAGGGGTTGTAGTAGCTCATACTTGCCACCACCAGCTTCAAATATATAAATATATAAATACATAGATATATGAATATATAAACATGTAAATTTATAAATATATATAAATATATGAATACATAAATATATAAATATATAGATATATAGATATATAGATATGTAAATATATAAATATATAAATATATGAATATATAAATGTATAAATATGTATGTATATACACATGTATGAACTTTTTTGGCACATACTGAAAAGACTGTTATGAGACAATGGCATCATCTGCTCAGCATTGGATGACTTTGACCAATATCATTGTTTTGGAAAAGCAAAGATAACTATGTTCTTCTTGTGAACCTTCAACTACTCAAATCTATTTATCTATGTACGTATATATATATTTATTTGTTTATTAACTTACCTATCTATTTATTAATTCATTTTGGTTTCATGGTTTCATAAAGTTTACTTGAACCTGGGGGATAGGCATGCCACAGTTGATACAACTTCCGATCATCCTTGTGTTGGGCTCATTAGCTCAGGTAGTGACCTGCAACTGACATTTTTTAACACAAAATTCCGAATTGCAGGTGGGCTCACCGTTCGGGGTAAAGTGTACTTTTGTGCGACTTCGCTCTATTTCATCATCATTTTGTGCTCATCTTGCATAAAAATGGTTTCAAAAGTTCAGTCTACCTCGTGTTGTTGTGTTCCTTTTAAACTACTGTTACATTTGACAGACCACAGTACCTGGAAACCATGTAGGTGTCATATCACATGGTTTTGGTGTTTGTCAACACATGTCCTGTTTGCTCCCACTTGTTTCCTTCCATTTTTTTTTTTAACCCAATTTTTTTTCCAATGGTATCTGGCTCATGAAGGTGAATTTGCAATGATTGAATGTTTAGTGCAGAGGTTGCATGATGGAAATATTGTGAAAATTCCAGGTTTTGTGTTTCTGGGCAAATTGTGTCATTCTAAAGGTAGACTAACAACAGTGAAGGGAAACCGCTGTCATAATTGCAGATTTATTTTCCCAGTAGATATTTATGAATGCTATATGTTTGGCTAGATGAGAATGACGATAAAATGGTAAGTAGAAATTGAATCTTCATTTTTGAATGAAGTTAGGGTATCAACGATAACTGAAATATTCTGAATGCTAATTTATTAGAATGCTGGGCACTTGAAGAGAACCTTGTTGTCCTGGGATCCTGTTTCATAATGCACGTTATAATACTTGCTTGCAACATGCATCAACTACAGTTTTCACGGTTGCAACTGTGCAATATCCAATTAGCTGCAAGCATAGAAGATAAGATAATAGCATTCATCATGCTATACAATGATGATATATTGCTTTCGGAAAGTTCCCCTGATAAGATTTAAGCAGCAAATCAGTTGCTTCGTGCAAGAAAAAAAAAATGGGGAAAATGTAAAAATGCCCAGATGCATTGGATATACAGTATATGTCACCCTCCTTTGCAAGGGTTTGTCATCTGTTTCTGGGTTTCTGTACTTTCCACCCCCTCCCCCCCCCCCCCCGAAAAAAAAAGGAAAAAAGAAAGTTAAAAGAGACCACCTTTTAAAAATTACCATTAATGATTGCAAATAAGAATGCACTGTTAAATATTGAGATACATTTAGATACAGGGCTTCAAAGAGGGGTGGGGTGTAGCCAGGTCAAACACTTTTTAAAAAAATTTTGATATTAGAATGGAATCAATTCTAGCTATTGCTGGCATCTATTTGACTTAATTGTGGTCATCCTCAGGGTCCCAGCAAGGTCTTCATCATTACCATTGTAATCGAGGTGCCCCATGCACTGTAAGAGAGAATTAAAATGTCATGAGTGCCAGTTCATGGCGAGCCATGACTTATTGACCCTCTAGGGGATAGCCTGGAGTGTTTATGATGCCGAAAACGTGGTGACTCATGTGATAGGATGTGATGATGCATGCAACAAATGTCAAAAAATTTCTGGCAGAAAGCAGACAAACACGGACATTCTTCAATTTAGATGAACATGAATCATTATCACATTCCACAGGTATGATGATGTAGACCAGTCCTTGAGAGTGCTGATATCTCTTCACCCATTCAGATGCTGTACTATTTGTGCCTCATCATGCAGCAACAAGTGGGTTATACATGTAGTTCAATGATTATAGAATGTGATGGTTAATGTTGAATCTAACCCTATTACCTGCCCCCCCCTATCTTTTGTCAGTCCTCTTGTATGTTCCTCTTAGACACTCTAACCTTACCTTCTCATTTCCCATCATCCCGTACCACCAAGTACAAAGAGTTTTGACAATTTTGGGGCGTCTTCTTGGCTGCTTCCTCATCTCCAGACCCGAGCCTCCCCCCATCCACCCCCATCCCACCCCCTCGGTCTCGTGTGCGCGTTATATTCCCCTCACACGCTTTGTTCTTTTCTGTTTTTCCCCTGGCTTTTTGTTTTTCCCCAGCTTTTGTTTTTCCCCTGATCGTGGCACGTGGATGACAACCCCAATTAGGCGTGATGGCTTTTGTGCCAAGCGCGGCCTGTGCGCCGCCCATCAGGCTTCGTTTAGCGCTGCACGAACGTGAATGAGACTTGGCCTGTTATCAAGCCCTTCTCTTAATTCTGATCAGACGCTGCATATCAATGCCATTTGTGGCATGTAATGCCCAAGGGGGGGGGGGGGAGGGGTGGTAGGAGTATGGAGAGAGGGGAGGGGGAAGGAATACTTTGTAGTATTGACTTGCTGTAATAAACATATTTTACCAATTTGAGCATCCTCACTCTAAATCTCATCAGTATGTGGAAAATAGCCCCATGCCATACATCATAAAGTCAGGTTTGTGATTTATGTGTTTTCTTCCGAATGCCATCCCAACAATAACACTAATTAAGTCTTTGTGTGGTACAGTTTATGCAGCATAGTGTATAATGCTTACATTTAAACATTATAACATGAAAAGAACAATCAGCAAGCAGTCTCATGCATCAATGGTGTGTTACTTTCTGACATTGCTTTAGATAATTTGATGTATGTGCGTAACTAAAATTGAATCAGGTAAAGCCTAGAATTATCACAACATCCATCACATACATTTTGAAATTTGTGATAAATCAATGTAATTGTAAATTTGTCCAATACACGTTGAATAAATATTCATTCCAGGAATTAAATTTAACAAATTTAACAGACCCCAATGTGGCTGTTGGTGAGAACAGTTAGTTTGATGAAAGTTAGCTGTGTTTATAAACACATATGTATCACAACTCATAGTTAGTGCTGACTATCAAAGCAGAGTGTATATGGAAACTGATTGTAGTTCTTGTGCTTACAATGGTACTAGAAAAAAGAAACATACAAGAAGTAAGGTTATTTTTCATGGATGATGGATTGAAAACATATGGACTGAAAGTTGAGTCTCAAAGTGGTCTATCAGCCATGTTGTTGTCTACATACATGTATTACTTGTATTCAATTCATGCTGCAAATTGTTTTCTTTCAGAAGATTGTGGAAGAACTGCAGTGTGACAAGACATTTTTCTCTTCTGTTAATTTCCCTACAGTATAATTTATGTGGACTTCAATGAGTTGAAAACTTTTGGCCAATCAGAGGCTTTGCTGAGAAGCAGGCGTTGACCCTGTGTCGTGCATGCTCCATGGAATCTGACACACATCAGTAGTCTATTAACTCATCGTTACTCAACAACCAATTGGCTCTTACTACCTTGAGTCATCGATTGAAACAGATCACCCCTTCATTACGGCTAAATGAATATATGTGACCCGCTACAACAAAAAGGTCCTAAAGTCGCGCACGGTCGAAGCCGTGAAAATCGAGTTTGAAATCAGAGCATCATAATTGGTAAAAACTTATGATTTTCTGATTTTGACATATTATTGGAGTCTGACATGTCTTCTACCATCTGTCGAAATTGTGAAACAAAATGATGAAAGGAAAGACCAAAAAATAGCGTTTTTCTGGGCCATGTTTTTGGCGTTTCAACCAAGCAGAAACCGGTTCGAAAATTTGGATTGAGCGCCACAGACAGGCTCCGCCCCTAACAACGACCGGAGTGATCTCATTGGTCAGTTTGCTGCTTGCCGCTAACCGAAGCGTGAGCTCGCACACTGCCAAGTCGACTGGTGCGTGCGGGCGGGGTGCGCTATGCCCAGCCGCTTCTCCTGGCATCCTGGTCACTGATTGGTCGGTGAGGAGACCGCCGACGCTGTGCTTGAATGAGCATTTCGGGGGTTGCTAGGGTTTACCTTCTATTGTCCGGAGGTGAAAACTGACTACGTGCCCCTTGATCGCGATTGCGTCGCAAGGAAATCTTTTAGGGCGCTTTTCTCGAAACAGTGATTTCCCATACGTCTCGACATGCTCTCTTTCAAACATCGATATCTCCGCACCCGATTAGTTTCATAAGATGTGTTATATATCAATTTAAAGCAGAAAGATTAGGAAATTTTGTCATGCAATTTTCAAATAATCGACCTCACCCGACTTTAGGATCATTTTGTTGTAGCGGGTCACATATTCACTGAGCCATTAGTGATCCCTCATCCAGATCTGATCAACCCTAAACTCTCTTTACCTTGAATTTCAGCCAGCCAGAGTTTAAAAAGCTTAAAGACTTTCAGATCTTACATGTGTTTATAGTAATTAGCATTCTTACATTTGTGTGTGCTCTTTGCAGTGCCTGTGTTATTCCTGTCAACTTGAGTAAATCATACAATTTGACTATTAAGATAGTTTGTTAGTATTCTTCTAATTTTACAAGTATCCACCTTATTCCAATCATCTTTCATCTTTGTAACTCCCATATGTACCAATTTCATGTCGTGTCATGGCATCTTTTATTATGAAAAGATTTATGCAGCTATGAGATGGAGGGCACTTCAGAAGTGAAATTTATGATAGTAATACCCAACATAATGCACAGTGTTGTTTTCAAAAGTTACACTTCTCAGGTGGCAAAAGAAATGTAGAAGAGTTACTAAATACAAGATGATCAAGGACATAAAGGCATGGAACTTTTATCGTACAGTCTCTTTTAAAACAAAGTTATTTGAATGGCCATCAATCACCATTTAAACTTCTTTTCCCCTCCTTCTCCACCTCAGAGGGAGCTGACATTACGGTTATCTTCTAAATGAGGACCCCTTCTTTAGTTCTTTCCGTGCTGCCTAGCTGGCAAATCAAATTGAAGCTTGCAACATCATTGTTGATGTTTCTAGATTTTTCTAGAGACTATCCCATGTCCCATGCCAAAGGCCGTGTGATTCTGGCTGATGTCCAGAGATGATCAAATTCGTGATCGGAATCAACCCAGCAGCTCTGAAATTCAGCCGCCGTTTAACAGGAAATGGGTGTCCGTATAATAATGCAGTTCCTCACATTTCGAGCCGATGTCAAACAAAGTATTATGTGGATTGATTTCTGGTTTTCCTTCTTTCCTGAGTGCAGTACGTGGAAAGTGTTTTGAGAGATATTGTTCATGGCTTTTCCTTATTGATTGATTGATTGTGTGAACTCCCTTTTCAGTTTTAGACCGTCACAAAGACATTTTAACACATTAACAAAATGTGCCCAAACCCATGTACACCAGAAACCGCCACATTTTTCTATGCCATATGTTGGCCAAAATATTTAAAGACATGCATGAATATACTTAAAACGCACACACACATACTCACACGAGCACATGCAGACATGCTTTTGTCATTTGAACATCTAGAAAGCAATTTTGCTGGTGTTATCTTCGTAATTTGCATTTATATTTGTTTTTGATACTTTAATTGTGCAATAGCGGCAAAAATCTGCAATATATATATTACTTTTGTTGTTGTCAAAAAGTTTTCTCCAAATTCGACACCAACTTTTTTACTGAGTAAACTTGTTGAGAAACTTGTTGATAGTCCATTTATCTTTTGATTGCATGACTCTGTTGCTAGGATCTCCTGTTTTCTCCTTCGCTGCCTTCCTACTTCTTTTTTTTTTCAAAGCAGAATTCTGCTTTTAAAAATACAGGTATGAGACTATTGGAGCATGCAGAAGCTGTTTGCCACCCTTCAACACTGCACATGTGTAATCAGTAAGAACCGCTTGCTCGTTTCATCGCGCAAATTGGCAATCCCAGGGATTTGTGAGTTCGTCTTTATCCAGAGCCACGAGAGAGTACTAATCAGGCGCATATCATGTATGCGCCCTTGACTTTCACAAAGTGGGCATTAATTACGCTGCTGATGCCTTACTAGGACTTCATAGGGGAGCGTGCGTGCCCCCCTCTTTTTTGATGTGCTAGGAGGGTAGATTTATGCATGAATGAGGAAAGTTGTCTTCAGGAATAATCCTTAAAAGAGATGGGTTATTGATAAGAGCAGCTGATACGGAGAGACAGGAAGTTGTGAAGAAACCTGTGGATGAAAGATTTTTTCTTTACTCTCATTCCTCGAGGCAGCTTTATGAAATGTCATATCCAGCTGTACAATCCAGCCCAGGGAGGTTCGAACCATCAGATTTCAAAAGGCAGGCGCACGTCCAGAAAATATCTTGGGATACTTAGTCAAAATAGGACATCTTGCATAGCCTGATACACTTTGAATGAGGAAAACATATCTGATTATTGGAAATAAAGTTCAGCAAGCTTTTCCTCCTCATATACACTTTCTATCAATGTTGACTTTCTGCTCCCTTTTCTATTTCTGCCCCGTTTTTATTTCTGCCTCTTTTCTTGGTCTTCCAAATTGTCACAAACTTCTGCATGACAAGATTCAGCATTATGATTGAATAACAGATTTTGAATCTTATAATTATTACTATTGAAACTTTTCTTTGTGCCTAATGGATTCATCTGCCATTTTTTAATTAAATTGCAAACTTGCCCTTTTGAATGTCCCAAATGTGATATCATTACAGATTGATTGCTGCAATGGGCATAACTTTTTGAATTTCATATCAAGTTCCAATTATGAATGTGAACAGAAAAATATATATTCAGTCACAAACTTTCCAGAGTGGTATGCAAATGAGGTATTGCTTTTTTGGGAGGGGACGTTGACAGAGTATGCATGTTGAAAGTAACATGTTCACTTCTTACCTTGTCATCTTAATTGGGGAACGTTCACGGAGTATTTACAATCTGTATGTTTGCATGATTATATATATTCGAAAGTTCTTCAAGGTGTTAAGATTAGGGGCACATAGGCATATACGGTAGTGTGCAATGTGTTGTTGCAGCCTTAGTTCAAAATATACAAACGAGGTTACACAATAGTAAATTTCTAGGTAGTTCGTGCTTGTATTCATGCAGTTGTACGATGCATTCATCTGTGAGGTGACTTGGAAATGTTTCCCCCAAATTGACCTGACAACAAGGAGAGATCTTGGCACGCCGATATCGCACCTGTATCTCAAGATATTGAACGCATTGCACTTGAGCACTGACGGAATAGTGTTTGAACATTACCAGGAACTCCGGGGGTGTGTGGTGACACGGTCAATTTGTTGCATGCTCGCAGAATGACGAGAAGGAACAAGTGTATCAACTTCTATGTGCACGGCGGTTCTCATGTTTGCAAGTTTTCTGTGGAGTTCTACTCCCATGAGAGTGAGTGATCACTTTGAATTGTTATCTTTAATGACTCTTTGGCCCCCCCCAAAAAAAAAACAAAAACAAAAAAACAACAACAACAACAAAACCCAACAACAACAACAAAAACAATTCTTACGTCAAAATTACATCTTTTCTGATATATTGCTAGTGAAATAATCTTGGAATATTTTGCCATTTTAGTTCATGTTAACAGGTACACATTTGCTTTTTAATAATTTAAAAACTTTTAGGTGTAGATCCATTACAAACAATCACTCTACATTTTTCATTTTTACAAAAATACTTAACAATAAGCACATTGTCAAATAGTTTGGGTATGAAAAATAACTACAAATACTGATATGCCTGAAGTGTCAAGTATTGTGTTATTTGCTATTTAAGGCAAGTGCTGGACCCTGTAGGAAATAACTACTTCGAAGCAGGAGATGTATCATTACAGCGAATAGGACGTGTTTGCTCTGTGCCGCCCATGTCACATTATTTCGATGTTGCTTGTAAATTGCAAAGGTCATTTCATTGATTTGAGGAGACTACAAGTAGTTATTCTTCTCTATACGCACATGGCCGCGGAACTTTACCGTGTGTCCAGTATGCGGATCTTCCTCTTCAAAAATTGTACTAAAAATTCCTCATCAAATCAGCGATATGTGGAGGATTTAGAAGGGTATTCCAATTAGTTTTTTGGGAGATAATGCTAAAAGGAAATTTGACTGGATTGATTGCATAAGACAGGTGCTCAAATACCAGGCAATTTTTAGCCATCAAAACCTAACCGCACGATCGCGGCTCCCGTCATAAAATATGTTTAATTTTGTCCATCCCGTCGATTATTTGCTAAATGTTTCCAGCCCCCGGCGGGCAGCGACAGGTAGAGTTTTGACGGAGTCCCGCTGAATCATTTCCATCGGAGCTTAGAGGACACCGTAGTCTCTGGTGGCCGAGTTTGACGGAGTGAATAAGACGCCGGCCAATCAGAGGGCAGGCAGCGAGGAAACCACAAACATCAAAACACCAACTGAAATATACGCTAGAATTGAGAGTGAGAGAGAGAGAGGAAAAATATCTGCAGCAAGGTTCTTAGCCTTTCCTCCTCAGAGGAATATTACTTCATACTTTTTTTTTCTTTTCCTGTCATCATTCAGTACTTTGTATGGTTGAAAAAAAAAATGATATTGTGATGAAATGTTACATATATGTTTGTGTAACATTCGTCTGACCTTTACCTGACGTTGTGCAAAGGTCCGCTCGTTGCCAGCTGCATTTGTTTTTTTTGTTAGATGTCCTTGTTGCGCTAAAGCGCATCCCCTGTCAATGTTCATATCCACAGAGTGGCAAGGACAGGTGTCCAAATCAATTTGGAATTGGGTGTCATTACACTTTCAGACAATCGCCTCGTTTTGGGGTTCCAGGCTCCTGACGTGGGGCTTTTCCACTGCGATCTTTCAGGCCCAGTGGGCACCTCAGAACCGGCCTAGAACCTTTGTGGTACCACAAGAAGTAAATGTATTGATAAGCTGTGTACAAGAGGGGAACCAGTGCTCATTTTGAGTTGTTGGAAGTAGAAGGATGCTAACTCTGCCTGGACTCTGGTGCAGGGTTAGTGTCCTTTTGGTTCTCACTCATAAATAAGGTCAAATGAGTAGCAGTACATGTAGGTATCCCCCTCTTCTGTGGTCACTCTTTGGATTAAAGCTATGGCAGCAAGTTGTTAGTGAAATGTTTTGCTGTGCTCAATCCTTAAGGTATGGCAAAAGATGTACATCAGAAAGAAAGTTTGTGTAAACATCAAATGTTGGCGCTGAGTACCTAAGTCATAATGTGGTATGGAAATTGTCGTCTGAACTACAATAAGATTTGTGATTTTATTCTTGTTCACATTTTCAAAAGCTTTTTTGGTTGCTATAAATATGAAAATCCCAGTATACATAGGTATGCATGTTTTACTAGTTCATGTGCATTACGTGATGGAAATTAAAAGGAGTTTTTAGAGCTACCATCATA
Source organism: Diadema setosum (assembly GCF_964275005.1). Lineage (NCBI taxonomy): Eukaryota > Metazoa > Echinodermata > Echinoidea > Diadematoida > Diadematidae > Diadema > Diadema setosum. The sequence continues at coordinate 36,106,163 of NC_092697.1, read as the reverse complement.
GATGCGGGATTTCAACATAATAATAAAACAATGAGAGAGATAGATTGATAGATAGATGTACAGGGTGAGCCACAAATTGAAATTTGAACATGTTGGAAACTTTGAATGTGAGAATATTGTGGAAATTGTATGTGTGCAGAGTCACATCACATAGGTGGTGTAACGATCTGTGTGTGTGTGTGGTAAATGAGAAAGAAAAAGAGATTGAAATATTCAGCCTGCACTCTATGAAGAGGATCAAGGAGCAGGCATTGAAGTAAATCACTGATGACTCAACATCATGTCTGCTCTATTGAAGATCCAAGTCATGTGCCATTAATTTACCACTGGTCATCATGGCTTATCAAAGTCAAATAGCAGAGCAGCGGTCACAGCTGTGGTCAGAGACTGTACATGGACCTGGTCAGCCTGGATGAAAGTAAAAAGATGCCAGATGGTTAGTCACATGACCACTGAATTCATAGGGATAGATATTGGGAGAAGACTCTTACACACAACAGGATTTATTGTGTGCATCATTGCCTGATCCATGCATCCATTTATTCCTTGATTATATCTTCATTTTATCCAGCCATTCTTTTTTGTTTAATATTCATCCAGTTGTCCAATCATATATAATCCACCCATCATTCTATTTATCCACATCATCTGTCTTCCCATCTGTTATTCAAAGATTTTGTCATCCATCGCTTTCCCAACCCATCTGCTGCCATTATTCACAGAGTTTACTCATTCATGCATTCATTCATCCACATACCATTATGTCCCTGAGATATATGTATTTCATCATTTACTAATTCATAAATTAGTTTGATTCCTTCCTTTCTTCATTCCTCGAAACATACATATGTATTATAGACCAATTCCTCATCTACTTGTTCATACCCCATCCTTTAATCATCATCTTCTTCCTTCTTTCTTTTCTTTCCTGCTAGGATACATGACCTAAGAGCTAATGGGTTAATTGCTCAGAGAAATGGAGCAAGGATACACTCTGGAAAAGCTTCATTTTCTTTTCTCATCGTAGAACTGCAAAGCAGGCAGACCCAACCATTGCCATTTGTAGATCTACTGATGTATAATGTCATTTGAAATTTCCCCTAGCAAAAATGTAATATTTGTAAGGAATTAAGAAAAAGATATGTTGATTAATGATGAATAAAAAGTAAGACAAAATTCTGGGCTTGAGATGACTTGCAAAATCAGAGACTGCCTGATACGCACCTGCAAGTTTGGTCTACCAGCTGCTCTTGGGCCGACCACATCCATCCCTGTCCATTTGGTGGAGGGGTGAGGCATGCCCCCCTTCCAAATCCACGGGGTGCGTGCAGTGCCCAATTGGTGTGCGGTTCAGCATTCAATGTTGACTCATAAAACTGGCAAAGAGGTTAGGAGTTCAGCTTCTGACAATACAAACAACAGCCTAAAAGTACTTAAAGATCTTCATACTCCTGTTCTACAAATTTCTTGTTCTTTTCATTCTTTTACCTGTCTATATCTTTTTATTTTTCTACTTTCTCTCAACCATGGATCAGTTGTGTGATAATTATGATTTTTACCTGGTAGGCTATAGATTGTGTATCCGTGTCTCATCACATTGGTGATATAATTTAGCCAAGTTTTTGTTGTGTGCTGAGATTACATTTGTTGGTTTTTTTTAACTGGTAGATACAGAAATGAACTTCAACTTGCTGTTGGTCACCGTACAATGTTTTTTTTTTTTCTGAACTGGGTCTTAGGACAAACTGTTGAACACCTAGAAGTAAAAGAATGTTTGGGTAACCATGTCATTGCCATTGGTAAACTGTTCGTATGTTATATCAATGAGATTGTGAGGTGGTGGTTCTCAGGAGGTTAAAGATTAAAGGAGTCAAAACCATTCAGTCTCTTCTAATTCATATACATGTATTAGGCTTTCAGTGAAAGTAGCTGTGCCTTTCTAGATCTCTTTTGTTGTTGTGGTTGTTGTTCCTGCTTATTCCTGACACTCTTTTTACTGATCTTCTTTGGATATATAATTCCTTATTTTGATTTTTCTAGACTGCAGCTTGTGCCTACTACTAGATCTAGTAGATACTACATCTTTTTTGATAATTAAATCCTCAGCAGCCTCGTCAGACTAAAATCAGGTGGTAACCTTTCTTAAAAACATATACATATTTTTGTTTGAATGATTTCAAGAGATGAACAGATATTCATCAGGAGGAGAGAGGATATGAGGTTATGGTGAGGTGGTGGTGGTTGGGAATGTCTAAGAACCAAGCTACATCTGAGCAGCAAGAGTCAGTTGATACCTGGGAATGATGATCGATCCAATTCAATGGGAGAAAAAGAAATGCAAAAGTCATGTCATGGGAGGGTTTTGTGGGTCGCACTAAAACTTCCCTCCTTTCCATGATTCAGTGTGTTGTGTGTCATTACCCTCCATGTTTCCAGCAAAGTAAGGTGGGGAAAAAAAATACAAAGTGAAAAAAAAAAGAGTAGTCCTTGAGTACAAAATTTGCTGATCTTAACTCACCAGGTTGCTGCCGTGAGTGGGTTAGAATTCAAGGCCAAACCACCTAGGCCCCGCTAATTGCATTCAGCACGGGAGTCGATCACCCTCGTTGGCTCGACTGACTGGCTGACTGACGCTGTGGCCCGGACCCGGCATGTAAAGAACGTTGGGTCGGAAAGTGACACGTTGCGACGACGACTCCACCGCGTGTCACAGACCCTTGACTCACACATTACCACTTAATCTCCTTGTGGGGCGTCTGGGACTGTAGTGTCAAAAGTTCACACAAGGGTGGGTAGGTTGGACTAAAGAACACATTGGAAAATTATCTTCCCTTCTGTTTTCCCCTGCTCCTAATATCTTTACTCCTCAAGAAAACTTTGGGGTTCATATACCTTCTCTCCTTGGAGACATTTGAGGGAAATACTTGGTAAGACGAGGAAATAGGATCTACATTTTATGACATTCAAAAGCTGCATTAGTGGCATGCAGTTCTACTTCACCAGTGGCAATAGGAAGATTTAATTGAGAGACTATTAGGCAATACTCAGAGAAACACATTCACTTTCAACATAATGAGTGGACTTGGTGGTAGAGGGATTCAGAACAGATGGATAAAATATAAAGAGTGAAAATGATGGAATGTATTCCTATAAAGTGACATCCCAGTTATCTTCAGGAATAGTTTGAAAATTAGTAATCCATACTGTACTCCTATACTACAGTAGTACCCCATCACAGCAGTTCTTTTTTCTGAACCAAAGTACAATTGTAATCTTTGCAGAATGCAGTCTTATAGGAGATTATGTATGCATATCAGCAAGGGGAAAAAAGCTATTTATATCCAAGGAAATATTTGCATAGCATAAATGCAGTGAAAATACGATTACCAATGTTTGACCAAACATGATATGGAGATGCTTGTGTGTTTGTTGTCTGAATGTTGTGAGTGCTGACACACCTTTTTGGAAGTGGAATTCTAACCTTACATTATGCTCACTTGTGTGACAAGCTGTGTGCTCTTTTGATTCGATGTGCATGCATTTGTATAGAGAGCTGCATGTGTGATTGACAGATCAAAATTTGCGACACAGTTATTGTATTAGAATATCTCTCATTGTTGGTAATTGCTTTGGAGCATCTCAGAAGTCTGTTGACTCTTACAATGATTGGACTCCTGGTCACAAGAGATTACCCCATATTTTTTTTTTAATCAGAAAACTGATAAAATTTTGAAGTAATCCAGTGAGCTGTCATCTTAATTTCCCTGATTTGATCAAATCTTGCTCACACTTCTCCTAGCTGTGAGTGCTACAAGGTTGTAAGTGCTACAAGGTTGTAAGTAATACATACAATGCACTTCAAAATCTGATGCCAAGCCGGAGCAAGGACTAAAAAGCTTTTCCCAGGCATGTGGCTTATTCTATCCACATTTTATTAGGTGCTGTCGATGGTTGTAGAAATTCAGTAAATCACTCCCTCTGGTTCAGTATTGGGGAAACGCAGTGATTCCCCTCCTGAACCGCAGATGATGCGTATCATTGGAGGCACCTCTCCAGATTTCAAACAAATTTGTCCCTTTTCCAGATGAGTTGTGCTTAATACTTGAAGGGATACCCAGGCGGGATTTTGAAAACAGAACAAAATGTTTCGTCTGTCTCATTCCACTGTTGCAGTGATTCATGTGATGTAGTGATACACTGGATGGTGGGTTCCCAGTTCCTCTGGCCTCCTTGGGTTTCACCCCCATGAAGCCGGGGAGTTCCGCAGCCATGGACCCATAGTATCCGCTCCAGAACCAGGCTGAATGACACAGCGTCTTGCTAGTCTCCTCCCAAGCCTCAAAAGTCAATAGAATGTGACGTTTGACAATCTTGGTGTGACCAAAACAAGCGGCAAAACTTTGTGAAGGTGATCAATACAAAACAATGCCTTTTTGATGGTATTTTTTACTTCCTAGATTTGAGCATAGTTATAAATGCACTCACAAAATGATTGTTTAATCAATGCACCACAATGAATACTGCAATCAACACAGCAATCAGGTTTTTTTTAACTGCTTGTAATCATGTTACATTTCCAATGTCATTCCTGCAACTGAGCTTCTCAAAGATGGTAGGGCATAATTTCCATGCAGCCTACCACATCATTTGTGTAGAAGATAGAAATATTCTCAAAGTAGTCATCTGAAAGATAAAGTGGTCAACTGATTGACACTGTCAGTCAACCAGGGTCTGGAGTTAAATTCTTGCTGTTGTACCTTTGTACGACTGTGTGCAAACTATACACAGGATATTGAGGGTGGCAGTTTCAGAGCAGAGCTGCCAAGATAGTGATACACAACAACGACGACGATGACAACAACAACAACAACAACAACAACAACAACAACAACAACAACAACAACAACAACAACAACAACAACAACAACAACAACAACAACAACAACAACAACAACAACAACAACAACAACAACAACAACAACAGCAAAACAACAATGATACCAATCGTGCACAAGTGGGAGTGAGAGAGGGTCAATTTAATACACTATAGGGTGTTTGCATTGGTTACAATTCTGAATACATCATACGTTGTATATCTTCCAGTTGTCGATGAAAGTACTCAACTTCCAGTGGAATTTTTACCTCTGAGAGCTTTCACCCACTTACAAAGACCTTGTATATAAAAGTCTTTTTTTTTTTTATAAAACCCAAGGTTTTTGTTACACAGCTGTTGTGTTAAATGTCATTTTCGATCTCAATTCGGCAAGGAGAATAATATCTATGTGTGAATGCCATGTAAACCAAACACATTTGTGAATCTCTCTCTCTGAAAAAAAAAAAGTGGTTATAAGACAAGTTCTCCATTAGTATGAAATCCCTGTTTGTAACAATTTAAACCATTGCACTTTGTTATCATGAGTTAAGTGTTATATGCTGTAATGGACCCTTTTTGTTGGTAAACTCCCAGGATACTTTGCCCTGAGAGCTAGGAATCCTACCCTCAAGCACCAGAAGAGATTCAGCCCTGCAGAAGTTGTTCTAGAGAGTTTTGACCTCAAAACATCGAAACTCTGCTTTTGTATATCTTCCTGCAATAAAGCCGGGATGGAGCCAGGGTGGTGAGGCGGGGAGCTGGAGTCCACCAAATAGAGACGAACTGAAGGAATCTGGCTGAAGAGTGCGATTGAATGTACCGAGGGAATACCCCTCATGTGAGTCAAAAACCCTGTTTGTGTGACTCAGAATCCTGTGAGTGGCTCGCAGTGACCTCAGATCAGTGCCCCATACATCCATCCTTCCTCCCTTCTGTCTATCCATGCAGCCTTTCTCCATTCTGTCTATCTATCCATCCATTTGCCATCCATTCACTCCTATTTCATCCATCCATCAGTCTTCATTCATCCATCCTTCACTCTGTCCATCTGTCTTTCCTTCCATCCATTCATCCATCCGTCCTTCCGTTCATTTGCCTTTCCTTCAATTCATTCATCCATTCCTCCTATCCATCCATCCATCTTTCCTCCCATCCAATCATCCATTTTTTCTTCCATCCATCTTCCATTCATTCATCCATCTCTCCTTCCATCTATTTGTCTTCTATCCATTCATTCATCAATCCCTTCCTCTATCCATCCAGCCATCCATCCATCCATTTGTCTACCCTTCTATCCATTCATCCATCTCTCCTTCCTACCATCCATTTGTCTTCTCTTCCATCCTTTCATCCATCCATCCTTCTGTCCATCAACCTCACTTTGCCCTTTTCTTTGCTTAGAATCTCATGGTAAATTTTGATTGTGATTTGACCGGTGCACATTGTCATTCTGGTAGTGCCTAAAGCTTAGTTCCATGCATTGTCTGTGTGATATTTCATAGCGATGTTAACATTGATGATAATGATGCTAGTAGAACAGCATTAACAGCAAGATTTACAACTAAAGTTATGTTCAGACGACAAGCCCTAACCTCGAGGTTAGGAAACCTCGAGGTTTAGCTCTTGCCCCCTAACTTCGACGTGTGTCCACACGACGAATCTGAACCTCAAGGTTACGAAACCTCGAGGTTACATTCCTTCCCCTTTGAGTGCGTTAATTTTTGTGAGTGGGGACCCCCTGCGGCTCGTGGTTAGAGCGCTAACCATAAGATTTCTCGTGGCTCTTAACATCGAGCTAACCTCGAGGTTAGCTAACTAGTGCGTCTTCACAGTCCCTAACTACAAGCTCTAACCTCGAGGTTTCCTAATCTCGAGCTTAAGACTTGTCGTCTGAACGTAACTAATTGTTATCATCCTCAGGATTGTAATTATAACCATAAATATGTTAATCATGTCAATCGTGATGATGTTATTCGTGAACTTTACCTGGACTTTACCTGAAGAGTGCATTTGGCACAATGAGAGAATCTACAAGGAGACACGTGGGAAAGGTATGATAAATGGTCACTCAGGGCAGTGCAAACTTTAGCCATTAAACAAACCACAATTAGTCCTTCTTTCTCCTTACGAGTGTGTATACCCATCGCCAGTGTTATTAGCTTTACTTTCCATATCCACTATAAATAGATATTGTGTTTACACCCTATTTAGCTCTGGCATGTTTTGACAGACTAGGGACCCTGTCTATTCATACACTCTGATAGTTTCGCTCAGATGAAATGAGGTTATTAAAGCGAGTATTGGAGATCTGATCATGTGTTTTGCACTCGTTGATCAATAGGATGACCGGACGCCTCCCACACCAGGGGGAGAAAGTGCCCACTTGTCTTTGAATGTCTTTCAGTCTAATTTCCCGCTTTACGTAATCCGTCCATGCATCAAACGTATAGCATGTGCTCCACATGTTATCACCCACGTAAATTTCACTCAGTGCTCTTTAATTGCGGGGGTAGTGGTGAGATTTTTGCCTGCTCTTCTATTTTTGGCCCTTCCTTTACACTACCTTCTTGTTGATGTTTCTCTTCACTCTATTTTCTCGATGGATATTATGGTCTCTGTGTTTTTAATCTGTCTAATTATGAGTTTGAGTTGAGTTTGAGTTCATTTCATTTCACCACTGGTCACTCACTTCAGCCAATGGCTGTTCTTCTGTGAGTCTGTGTAGTTTAAAAACCATACAATTACAAAATACATTTTATACATAGTACAGTGCACTCCCGTTATAACGAACACGGTTATGACGAAATTCCGGTTACAACGAAATAAAATTTAGGGCCGCAACATTATCAACTCTATGTATTTTTATTGTTTATTCATTCGGTTATAACGAAATTTCGTTATAACGAAAGAAAACTGCCGGTCCCGAGGACTTCGTTATAACGGGAGTCCACTGTACAGGAAACAAAAACAAACAAACAGGCAAACAAACATACAAAAGCAAAACATACAAAATTATGCATATTACATAAAGAAAATGGGAATTAAGATACTAAAAAGAAAAAATGATTGATGCACAATTTTACAGTTCAATGCAAACAATTACTATATAATTTTTCTATCTTATTTTCAAATATAGAAAGGGATACACTTTGCTTTACATCATCTGATAAAGTATTCCATAGTTTATAGGCGACTTGATATGTTACACTACGTTTCTTGAAATTATGATTTTTCTCTCGCTGTCACGTGGTCAATCCAGATGTTTTTATCCTTGCTCTTTAACTATCCTTTCACACTGAGCTGGCATCGAATTCTGGAATGTGGCTTACAGAATATATCAAAATCAGTCTGTGTACACATGAAAAAAAATTTAGGAAGCAAACTATCGCAAGAATGAGGAGAAGTGGTTGGGTAAATCTATGGAATCCATCATCAAAAGTATTTTTTGTACGACTGTTATAGGGCAGGGTGCTGTAGTGTAGTCGTGACGTACAGTTGCGTATAGTGTTGCATACATTTGCGAAAGCTTGGCATGCCGTAATGTTGTGTTTTGTAGACTTTCGCATAAACTGCATATTTTTTGCTTCCTGTCCTCTATGCCGAAAGCACATGAAGAAAAATAGATATACATTTTGCATCCATCTCCTGTACCCCTTTCAATTCCTTGGCATATTGTTATGTAGGCCAGTGTAGGCACGGTGTAGTGCAATGTAAGCTTGGCATAGTTTGCATGCAACACTACACAACTATACCCAGGCCAGCTGAAGTTAATTTTGTCAGATCTTAGATGCAATTATATTGTAACAATTCAATCTCTTCTCCCATCACCCCATCCCTTCTCTGGAAAAAAAAAACAAAAAAACAAAAACAAAAGCAAAAACAAAAACAAACCCACACACACAACTGAACTTGCACCTCTAGTTTGCTTGTACTCAAAAGAAGACAGGACTACCCCCATCCTAATGATCTCACTCACACCTCTCCAGTGGCCTATTTGTAGCCGCTCATCGGTCCCATTCCTTTTGTGGTTTGGCGTTGCCGACGGCAACAGATGTTACCTGCAAAACCTCTTCCTCCATGTGAGAATGAAGAAGAAGAAGGAAGGGGGGCTGGATGGGAGGGAAGTGGGCAATCTGAAAGAGGACTAAATTGATTTTCCTTCCTGCACGCTACATCACAAATCATTTCTGCCTCTCACCAAAGACATCCTGCCAAGTATCCTAACCTCCGATAGCACCTCGGGACTCAAAAGCTTAGTGTCAAGATGTTTTCTCCTCTAGTGTTGTGTTGATTTTTTTTTTCGATTTTTTTTTTTTTTTTTTTTGGCAAGAGATGACTAATTGTGAATTTATTCATTTGAACATTCCCTGCATTGTTAACCTGTCAGAACAGGGGAGGTATGCTGGCAACATATTTTGGGGTCATTCTTGCATTGAGTATGGTAGAAGTACCGTATAGAAACAAGTGGTTTGACTTACAAAGTGTGATACATACATTGTACATGAATGAAGTATGATGGGAAATGGCGATGGTTTGTGAAGTAGTAGACACCATATAATTTTGGAGCATACATTACTGGAGTTTGTTTAAGTGACAGAAATGGGAGGTATTAACGTGGGAAGTGCTCAATTTTGTTGAATCTGTGATTGTACTGTATGTAGTGCAATGTTGCTGCATTCAAACATTGATACCAATAAGTATAGCTATGTCCTTGAGCAGTGGCGGATCCAGAGGGGGGCTCACCGGGTGCACGCCCCCTCTTTATTTCTTGTTAAAACAAAAGAAATAAAAAGAAAAAAATAGGGGGGGAGCGTGAGCCCCCCTTTAATTTTGTAAAGGCACCTCCCCTTTACGGAATTCCTGGATCCGCCCCTGTTGAGTGTGTGCTTTATGTGCACCCCTGGATCAGTTGCATCATTAATGCAATTGTAAAACAGTGCGTTTTCAAACACTCAAAACGTAAAATAAGATATTACAACACACTCTATATTAATTGTTTAATTGTTCACAGCAGAGTACATCTAGTTCAACTTGTTGAGGACGAGTCCCGAGTATACTCGGGTAAGCGTCCATGGGAAATGTGTGTTGTAGCAAAATCAAACTGCCCTCAATGGGTTAAATTGAAAACAATAATAATAATTGATATGATTTATATAGCGCCAAATCCACTCTGTAGAGTGCTCTAGGCACGGAAGGAAAAGAAAGTGAAGGAGGTAAAGAAAATACAAAATTTAAAGTAATGAGTAATCAAAAGGAGGCCTTAAACAGGTGAGTTTTTAGCCTGCTTTTAAAGGAATCTGATGAAGAACAATTTTTTTTTATGACTGAAGGTAAGTTATTCCATAAGGTGGGAGCAGCATGGCCAAAGGCACGTGTGCCCCATATTGTAGTGAATCTTAGAATTATAAAAGAACCAGAGTTAGATGAGCGAAGAGATCTAACAGGGATGTAATCATGGAGTAAGTCGCACATTCACATTCACCCTTCACTATACACACATCAACAGGGAGTAAGTCAATTCACTATTCACAAACAAACAAACAAACAGCCCAACAACATTGCATGGCTCAAGAATCTTACCTAAGACCCTCAAATCTGGCAGTATTTTAGCATGAAAGATCCATTTTGCAAGGTCTCAGATGAGTTTAGGGGACAGCAAATTTATTGTCATGTCACTGGATAATTCAGTTTTTTTTTTTTTTTTTTGTGATGACTGAGAGCTTTTGATATCAAGACCTTAGCTAGCAAAGATATTGATGGAGCTTACAATATATTCTCTGTGGAAAGCTGCCAAGATTTTGTAGGAGGTTCCCCGCAAATTGGAATATCTCTTTATTTCCTCATGAGAGAATGTGAAATCCTTCCTAATTCTGGTATCACTTTTGCCTACCGTAATCGAGTGCTTGTAAATTTTACATTCGAGTATCTCTGTGATTGCACACGGAACCTCTCTGATATCAATGTGTGAGAATAGTGAATGGTAAATGAGAATGTGTGAATGCTAATGTGTGAATAGTGAATGGTGAATGAGAATGTGTGAATGCTAATGTGTGAATAGTGAATGGTGAATGAGAATGTGTGAATATATGTTAATGGTGAATGTGAATATGTGAATATTGATGTGTGAATAGTGAACAGTGAATATGAATGTGTGAATATTGATGTGTAAATAATGAATGGTGAATGTGACTGTGTGAATATTGATGTGTGAATAGTGAATGGTGAATGTGTGAATGTTGATGTGTGAATAGTAAACGGTGAATGTGAATGTCTGAATGTTGATGTGTGAATAGTGAATGGTGAATGTGAATGTGTGAATATTGATGTGTGAATAGTGAATGTGAATGTTGATGTGTGAATAGTGAATGGTGAATATGAATGTGTGAATGTTGATGTGTGAATAGTGAACGGTGAATGTGAATGTGTGAATATTGATGCATGGTTTATGGCAGACCTGAATGACTGTGTGTGCATGTTAAAGACAAATCTTACTTCTGTTGATAGCCAGACAGTAAAGTTACACTGCCGTGGCATTCACTCTCCATACAGAACAGTTGTCATGGCAACCCCTCTCCCCCTCCCGTCCCACATCTACTCAAGATGTGGACCTACTCTTGGTGTGATGATGTCATATCATGTTTATATTTGTCCCTCTTCTTCTACATGCTCCTCCTATGTTATGCTTGTAATTTTGTTGTTTCTATTTGCTTTCATGATTGTTTTTGTCCTTGTTTTTTTCTGTTTAAGCTTTTTTCTTGTTTTTGTATTTCATTTCTGCCACTACTACTAGTGGTACTAACAATACTAGTCTTTCTACCACCACCTTTAATACTAATTCTATTCCTGTCTTTACTGTTAAGTGTTTCTGCTACTAATACTACGTCTTTCATTGCTGCTGCTACTGCCTCCTTGACTACCACTACTTCAACTATAGTTACACTTTGTACTCTGTAACATCTTGATAAAGAGTACTGTATTAAGACAGTACTTACTACAGACAATAGTGTAATGAATGACAAAAAGGATTAAAGTTGGAGATGCTAGTGAAAAGCACTTGAAATTGTTTATCAGAAATAAAGATCAGTTACTGTAAAACACGATATTTTCCGCGGTATGAAATTTTCGCGAATTGGAACCAACGTTCTTTTTTGCGGCATGAAATTTTCGCAAGTTGCCTCTAACATTCAATGCATACAGTGTAGACAAGAACTTTCGCGCGCATTTTAATTTCGCAGATCTTGGCTCTCGCGCAATTAAAATGCACGCAAACATTCCTCGTTTTACTGTATGCAGTCATGTTGATAGTATGGCCTTTACTGTGTTATTGGTGTTAAAATACAGCAGACCGTGCGCTAAGTGTATCATCTTGATATTGAGATTCCTCACTGTGTGCCGTGAATGAGACCCCACTCGTCCCTTAAACACAGCAACAACCATTAGAAAGCATTCCTCGCTGCTGATGCAACGACGTCCATATGTTGAAGAGGGAGGGAATTAGCGAAGGATAATGTTCATCTATCATATGTCATGACATCTGCACCTCCAGAGGTCCCCCCTTCCCCCCCCCCCCCCACCAGATGACAGCTGATACCTACCAAGGAATCTAATGCCCATTCTTCGTTCCTGAATCCCCCCCCCCCCCCCCTCCTCCGGGTCATTAATGGGTCCCATAATGAAGAAAACATACCAGAGTGTCATTCAATCGTACGTTGGAGATGCGCTTGTCTTCTGTACTTCCTGCATAAACTTTTCCAAGAAACACAACCAGGTCCCCCTGTCCTTGCCCCTTAACTCATACACCATATCTCCTTGTGTCCGGATGTTGGAGGAAGAAAAAAAGGTGGCGGCAGTATGCTACTTGTGGGTATCATTGTTCTTATTAGTCATCAGCTGGTATATCAGCAGTCTGCCAAAGTGCACATTATGATGTCATTGGTTTGGAAGCAGAAGGTTGTAAACAATCACCAGACACAGGTGCTTTGTGGAATTGGGTCCTGCTGCCTCTAGCCACGGGTATTTGCAATACCAAAGAAGAGAATGGTCATTCAGTCCAATGAGAGACATATTTTCTTATTCCAGGCTAGACTTTCAGAAAAGGAGAAAATATTTTCCACTCTCTACATTTTGAAACTCAAACGTTCACACCATTGTTTGTATGTATCTTTGTTTTTCACATATAAACACAATATTTTAGATTTAAACTTTATTTCATTTTGCAGAGTTCCAGATGTGATTAATTTTGAAATGCTTATCAGTCGATACAAATATTTACCAAGGACGTTTTGAATGACATCGAGTCATAATCCCCCCCCCCCACAAGAAACTCAACAAACAAAGCATGCACTGTTAAGAGCTACAAAATGCAGAAATACAAAGACTGAAAAATATTCTTCCTCAATTTGTCAGTAAAACCAAGAATAATACTCTTTTCAAATCTTCAAATGCAGCATATTTTTGTGTCTGCGAAAAAAAACTGCTCCCTATACAGTTGTGTTCATTCTGCACTGGTATGGGCAAGGTAGACCTAAAACCTTCCTGTAGTGCATCATCTTCATCCAGGTTGTCTTATATCCCACATAACTTCATCATCTGGCAAAGAGAGATGGAGACATATCTTTTATCTCTCCATATATTTCACTTTCTCTGCCACTCGGCCCTCTCAGCAAGCGCATCCAGCTACACCATCGCTCTTCTTTGAAAATCAAGCTTAAAGGTAGGGAATCCCATTTGCATGCCTCAAATGAAGAGTTGTATAAATACAGTGGTATTTTGAAGAGAGTATCACTTTAGAAACTCCCATAAAGTATTGAAAGTGGTTCACCAAGGTAACATTTAGTACATTTTTATTGACCGTTAGATATTGAACTGAATTTTTTTCGGGGCTCACCGTAAATTTCAGTACATTACTAGGCTACCTTTGCAGACCCATGCACTGCATGTGTGTCCATCATGTATATTTTGTGAAGAAAGTTCATCAAAACTTACAAACATTTCTATATACATTCTTGCCACACACTCTCTATGTTATTACATCAGCTCTTATACTTTTAGATTTGTGTTTATAGATAAAAAAATACAGAAGACTGCAACAAAAAGGCTTAAGTGTGGCTGACACACAGAACTACTGAGTAGTTGAGTTTTGTGCATTATTCAAATTGTAGATAACTGTTGACTTCCAAATTTCTCAGCAGTGGCCTAAACAAGTCCCCTGAGGTTCATATTTAATGTTTTGCTGCATTTTGGGAGGTCTGTAAAAGGTATCCCCTACCTTTAAGGAGCCAGAGCTTGAAGACAGGGAGACAGTAGGCATGCTTCAGCTGCTCGTATGGCCTGAATCCAAGGAAGGGGGGAAAGGAGATGGGGGAGGGGGGGGGGGGTGGTGCATGCTTGCTTGGAAATTGATCATTTACCTGACACTTGATCCCACATGTCTCATCTCTGAGGATGAAGGGGGCATACAATGACAAGTACAGGTGGGCTCAACTTTCAGTCAGCGGAAGTTTGCGTTGAGGAGCACCAGGAAAAGAGGTACCGGCTCGCCCCAGGGCGAGAGACAGAGACTGAAGAAAGAGAGAGAGAAATATAGAGAAAATATGAGATATGAGAGAAAGAGATGAAGAGATAGATAGAGATAGAGAGAAAGAGATAGGTAGATAGAGATAGAAGGAGAGAGATAGATTTGAGGAGATGAAACAAGTGAAAACAAAACAAAAAATGGGGAAAGAAAATGAGGGGAAGAGAAAACAGGCGACATGCTATAAACACTAATAAATAATGAAACAGAAGAAGAAGAGAAGATAGGTAAAAAAGAGAAGAGACTACTAGGAAAGATAGAGAATAGAGGGTTAGATGAACAAGAAAATAAGGAGAAAGAGAGAGATAGAGAAGGAGAGATTAAAGGAACCATGAATGTTGACATTGAAATGAGACAAAATAGTCTGTGGAAGGGAAGAAATATTGTCATCAGCAAGGATCAAAATCATAAAGTTTGTTTGGAAGTCATGATAGTAAAATTCAAGCAATAACTTACTGTACATAAGTTTGTTGGGACAGATTGTAAATGATGTGCTACATATGTGCATTTTTAGGGGACTAGTCTAGCGTAATGTTGGACCTTTGGAGAAGTGAACGGAATATATCTGTTGAAAGATGGACTTGTGAATTTAATATAAATGAATAAATACATGAACATATGTTTGTTATGTCCAAATCTAGTGCTTTTGAGAGTTTGAATGATAGGGTTTTTATTCTCTTTATGGTAAGATGGAGTGTTCGTGTGTAAGTGTGTGTGATTCCATTAAAAATTGTGGTTTCAACCATGGTAACCTTATGAAGTTACATAACAACCCTAACTGTATTATAGTTGTAGGGCAGCACCCTGTGATAGTAATTGATGTTCTGGACTCTTGATGCTTTAGATTTTAGTTCAAATCCTGCATGGTGCAACCTCCCCCAAGATGACGTATGCCAATAAATATCCTTTACAGCCCAGTATGACATTGGGTACATGGTAAAGTTAGTGTAATAATGTTGATAAACTCTTGTGATTATTAGAACACTGTGAAGATACTGCCCTAGGTAGATTAGGTTTACACTATTCACAAACCTAAGAATGAGCCATAAATTTTGTTTATGGTACCTTTGCTAAAACTGATATAATTGACCCTTGTTTTAGGTTGATGGTAGAGAATGCAATGATGAGATGGTCTTGGTCATTGGTCAGCATACACTTTAGATGATATTTGATAAACTTGCATGCTCTATTGGAATCCAGTTCCCCCAGAGTGGATTAAAACAGGACATGAAAGGGATTGGGGGGGGGGACACACCTTAAAATGATGACACTTGCATCGCTCCATGTATCCTGCGCCTGATGCAAAGGTCAAACCGGTATCGTTCAACCTCTGATTGACATTCAAGCTCTGTACCACCTGGCATACTGCATGGAGCATGGTGTTGCTAACTAGTTATAATCATTGCAGGAGTTTGGGATGGAAATGTTACCCTTTCTCCACTCGCAACATGCCCCTTTCCATTATGTTGATGGTATTTCATTCTGATGTTGCCACCACCTGGTTTTCCCCCCTCGGCTTCCGGTCGAGGCTGGGTTCAGGGAAAGGGAATATGTGAGGATCAGGATGGTAGGGATTAGATTACACCTCGGCCTTGGCTTCCACAAAGTCAGCGCGCAACTATGCGCTTTACCCCCCTCGCGCCGCCACTGAATGGTGCAAAGTATATATGTCAAGAGATGTCTGTTTGAGAAGTCCACACTTAAAGCCATGATCACAGTTTTCATTTTTTCCATTTGATGCCTTACTTTTTGGTGAATGCTTTTTGCTGTTTTCACAAAGAAATGTTGCAGTATACTAACAGGGCATTCAGATGCAAAAAAAGAAAATAAATAAATTATACTAGAACAGTATAGCTATACCAAAACAGTATAGCTATACGATGAATTTATACATCTGAACGCTGACTTACAAAACGACGTATAACGAAACGACATATAGCGAAACGACGGTCAGAGCATCGTTTCGAACGAGAACTCGATAATGAATCGGCATTCCGTGTGCATCTGAACGTATGACGACCATAGGACGGTATAACTGGGCGGGGCTTAATGGAAGCGCGCACGAAAGGTGATCCCACAGCTGTCACTCATGACTACAACAGCATGCGCAGTGGGAAACTGCACATCTATACGACGTTTCCCAGAACGGTCAAAATTAGTGTCTAAACAGTCTGTCGGCGATACGATGATTCTATATACATCGTTTCGTTATCGAGTTTTGGTATGAAATGACATGCTCCTGCATAGGGGGTAAGTACCCTTATATACCTTGGGTGTAAGGTTGTGATGCACAACTTGAATGAGTGTTATCTCTGTCAATACACATACCACAGTTTTTCAAGTACATTGTAATTAGTTATGTGGCAACCTATCTCTATCTATGTATCTATCTGTTATATATACATCAATATAGTCATACATCTATTCATCCAGTTAGCTCTATGTGAACTCATTCATTTATCAGTAGCCCCGGTCACACTAGCAAAAGTTCGTTAAGTTTAAGATTGTGAAGTCTTTGCGAAGTTTGCTCGTCCATTCCACACTGGCTGCCAAGCTTCTTGATGTTTGTGATTGTGACGTAACAATGCACTCCTGTACATCACAATGACCATGCCCCTCAGAGGCACCGCCCACAACAGATGGTGGACTGGTCAGGTGACAAACTTCACAATATTTCAGTTGCTAGCATTCACACTGCCCAAAGATCGAGAAGATTGGCGGGGGTCCAGGAAATTTCCCTAGTTCGAGTGGGAAGTTTTGCGGGAAGTTTCACAAGAAGTTCTGCGAGAAGTTTGCGGTCATACTGGCAAAACTGAGAGATCTTGAAGATCATGATCTTAATCTTCACAGTCTTTTGCCAGTGTGACCACGGCTAATACTTCATATCTGTATATATCGTCGCCGGTCACACGAACCGACGAATCCCTCAGGTTTGCGTAAGAATGACAATTCGAGAAAATCGCGTTTGAAGTTAACCCATTTTTGACTTATGGTTGCTACACTTTCATGTCTATAATTTCCAATTATTTTTGTAGTACATCAGACTTCAATTCTTGCTCTAACTTGTGAAGTTTTTATCGAATTGTATTGTTAACAAATAAGCGGGAAATTGTCAAAGAGCTGCATGCATGTATTTTCGGTCTGCAAAGAACGTTGTCATTTTCCATGTGTGTCCATATGTACATGTACATTGAGCGTTGTTATTGTCAACGCATGTATTACATAGTACGCGCACTGTGCGCACGGTCAATGAACTGTTGAATCTCAAAAACTACACGCAAGTCAATGCACACTGATTCGTCGGTTCGGTGACCGCGCGTACTAGTTTTCTAGTATGCGCGGTCACCGAACCGTCGAATCGCCTGATTGTTTAACACACGCGTCTATGGGGAAAACAAATAATTTTCACAAATGGAATTACATGCTTCTACAAAAGTGATAACTACGTAAAAATTACACCGAATTACACACTGAGAATTTCAGAATATGTAGTATGGAATGTCTACTATCGAAATGATTGAAAATCTCAAAATCGAAAATTTGACCCAAAATCGAGTGATTCGTCGGTTCGTGTGACCGGCGACGATATCTGTAGCTACCTAGATATTTATAAATTAATTTTCCTTTGTGTCCCTTCCCTCCTGTCTAGCTCTCTCACACTTCTTTGTGTCTGTCTGTCTGTAAATGATGTAATGATTCTGTACCAAGGGTGTTGGTAGCACTTTACTGTGAAGTCGTCTGTCTGTGTGTTCTTAATCTTACCATTTGTGTGAAAGCTGAGACAGTATTATTCAGATTTTTATCAACATGTGGGAATGGTAAAGCAATGAATAGTGAATTTTAGAAAAATATCAGGGCTCTAAAGGTCATATTCTATCAAATGTTACTATTTGTATAAGATTCAAGAGGTATTTTATGTGATCATCAGATTTTAATAGAGCTTGGATGCTATGACACAGAACAATCTATGCTTATACTGTCTTGTGTCATGGTTCAAAAATTTATATCAGATTGTTTAAACTGTCTTATGCAATTATGTTGAGAAATATACAACAAAATCTGATCATACATAGATCATAATCGAAGAGAAAGTGGACAGACCATTGTAGGTAAAATATGATGGTATGTGATAAAAAGCATAGGACCTCAATGCTCAAAGTATACTCTGGAATACTTTTTGGCAACAACTCAATTAATCTTGTTCAAAATCAGTTCATGAATATAGTATGACAGGGCACTTAATCCGAGTAAGGAATTAGAATAAGAAACGAACACCATACAATGATGAAATGATTGAGTGTAAACAAATGTCCCTGGATACCACTGAGCCAAGAGATATATAGATAGATAGATGGATAGATAGATAGATAGATAGATAGATAGATGGATAGATAGATAGATAGATAGATGGATAGATAGATAGATAGATAGATAGATAGATAGATAGATAGATATAGATATATGGATAGATAGATAGACAAAGAGATAGATATACAGAGAGATAGATAGACAGAGAGATAGGTAGATAGATAGAGGAGAGAGAGAGAGAGAGAGAGAGAGATAGGTACATAGATAGATACAGACAGAGATAGATAGATAGATAGATAGAGAGGATCGTTCCTTTAAGACGTCATGGCCAACTCTGAAGGAATGCCATGTATATGTTACCCACATGATGGCATTGACCTATCCTGCCGCTAGTGCTAGGGCACAAGCGCCTGTAAATGGGCCCCCAAGTGCCAGGAGGAAGTTCTTGGGGTAGCCCTTGGCTGGCTCAATTGTCACTCTCTATCATATTTCGACATCATCTTTTCGGCATCATTTTTCCCCCCATGACATGTCATGTTGTGTAGCGCGAAAAGGTCGTTGCGACTGTGACTGAGTGTGGCTAGAGTTGAAGGTCTTGTCAGCCATCAGTGGACAAAGAATGTAGGTGCTGTGGAAGTTCATTGCCATCTGTGTAAAATGACGAGAGATGTACCCCTTTTCCCATATCTTACCCCTTACACACACAAGCAAATAGATAAAAAACAAACAAATAAACAAGTGAGCAACACTAAGCATAGTACCACAAGGCCTCATCTGCATTGGTGTGAAAATAAGAAATATTAATGCGTGTTATAGAAATTAGAAATTTACCTTAACCCACTGAGGACAGGCTGATTTTGCTTGATTTCCCATAGACCCTTGCCCGAGTATACTCAGGACTCGTCCTCAATGGATCAAGGTGATCAATGTTAACTGTACTTATGCCCTTTTGCCTCTGAACAGTGGATGATGTTTGCCTATCTTGTTCCCCTTCTCCTGAGGAGGGAGATCCTCTTGTATCGCAAGTAATTACGCGCCATTTCAGCGATTGATCTGGAGGCGACCGGATGAACATGGGCCGCACTTGAATGAGTGTATAATGACCATGAGGCGTGTGTGCCCCCCTCCCGACGGCTCGCATTCAGCAAACAGCCGGAGACGATGTGATGCAAAAAACAATCAAGATGGCTGCAGGGGTAATGTAACTAATTCATCACCAAAGTCTCCGCATCGATGCAGTCTGTCCAATCATTAGTATTTTTTTCTCTTTTTTTTTTCTTTCTAATGTCTCTTCCTCTTCACTTCTCTCTCTCTCTGTCTATTGAGGGATGGTTATGTGTGTGTGTGTGTGTGTGTGTGTGTGTGTGTGTGTGTGTGTAGGTGGGGTGGGGGGCTTATTTTGTTTATTTTTTAGACATTGGGCATGGATGGATTTACTTTACATATCTAGACCTATACTTCTTCACTGAAGGGTATTCATTTTTTTTTTATTGAGAGAAAGGGAGGGAGAGAGAGAGATTAGAATAGAAAGATGAAGGCAGGTATGTGCTAATGAGTATAAGTACAATTACACACACATAGATGTTTTATATCTGTGTATAGATGTGTGTGTGTGTGTGTATTATGTTGGTATAAAGTGTAAGTACTCACATTATCAATTAAAAAATAAATTCAAATTCAATGATTTGACAATCATGACAAATAGCTGATAAGAGACTTAACATATTTATACATCAGGTGGAAAAAAAACCAGGACACCTGCTGAGAAGCAATGCTTGTAAAGTGCAGAAACTCCTATTCACAAATACAAACATTATACATTATAATGCTAATACATATATGTCTGTTTTCTTGCATTTGTTTTCTACATCTTGAAAGTTGGATTTTAGGAGATGGAAATATAGGGATAGATCGAGAGACTAAGAGAGAGAGAGATGGAGAGAGAGAGAGATGGAGGAGAGAAAGAGAAGACGAGATCAGAGAAAGTACTCCCCCTGAAGAAATACTCTGAGTCACACAGTCTATGCTTCCATGAGTCATGTGCCGCCAAACTTTGGCACCGTGTCAAGATCGAAAAGTAAGGCCGCGCGGCTCCCCGAGTCGAGTTCTGCGAACGATAACCAGGACCCCTTTGTTTTTAGGTGACGAATCAAAATTGGCTTGCAACATTCTCGACTTCACGGGTACCTGGGAGAGAAACTGGGGATGAGATTTATTCCTCCCGGGGCAGGTTGGCATCTTGGATGGTTTCTTGGGAGATGTCCGTTTTCAAACTTCCTTTTAATGTCTCCTCAGGGAAAGAGGAGTGTCTTTGCAAGGTTCAGTAAATTAATACCACATCTTGTACGTGTTTTTCTTTTCTTTTCTTTTCTTTTTTTTAATAAAGTGATCTACTCTCATTTAATTACCATCCTCCCATGTTGATCCCAGGATGTATTCATTTCCCAATGGTCACATACTTGTATTTAGAGTTTGAATGCTGAAAGAGATGAATGCCATTTTCAATCCTTTTAAAGTGAGGTCATCATCAAATTGAGCAATGTAAAATCTTTTTGATGATACTGCACTCATTATGTAAGAAGTAATATTCTAAAGATGTTATTAAAATTATCATAAAGTTATGTACTTACAGTCTTTCTTTATTTTCAATAGATTCAGTCTTATAGGCCTATATCTCCAAATGCTAAAAATAGATATATTAGTTTTTGCGTTTAAACTCCTCATATTGTAAGGTCAGAGTAAGAAGGACATGAATCCTGTCCATGATCTGTGGGATTAATGCTCTTTTGCTTCTTACCTTATTCTGTATCCACTCTGTGTTATATATTGCCAGCATAACATTTTGTGAATTGGGACTTGTAAGAGAATTCTGTGAGTGCATGGTTCACTTTGCAGTTGAGAAACACAGTGATGGAATAAGGAATAAGTATTGTCATTTTCTAAGAAGTGAAGTTTGTGATTTTCACTACTGGAAACAATATACAGAGCATGGCATTTGTGTTGCAGGAGGCAATATTTATATTATATTGGATGGCAATGGGATACCAGGGAATATTGCAAGAGTTGGGGCCAATATCAAACAAATTGAAGGTGAGTGCAATATTGACCCCAAGGAAGGCAATATTCTCAGGTACTCCATGAAATAAAGTCACCCAGTATGATATTCATTATCTAGAGAAGGCATAAACAGCTGTAAAGACTTAGTTACTAGAATTTGAAGTAGACTCTCCACACACTAAGTGGTGACTTGCACTTGCAGCAAAAGTTTGTGCACTTGTAATTGAGCAAGACTAAATTCGCCCACGTAGCAAGTGAACGCACATTCATACAGCAGATGAGGCAAAATTTGGTGAAATACTGCACAGCAATTTCCTACAATAGCCTATGGGGAATTAATACATTAGCATATGTATTTTACTGAATTTGCTCTGATATGCACATGAAAATCAAACAGAAAAAAATGTTGTTGTTTTTTTTTTATGTGCTGCTAAAAGTATAATACCTTTTATAGACATAGTAATAATTTGATGTGCTGTTCATGTCGTGAACTAAACCACAAATTTCACACACACACACGCAAACAAAATGAAGCCACCAGTGAATATATTTCAAATTTGGTAAGGTTTTTTTTTTTTTTTTTGGCTTGACAGGATGGTACTTACAGTTTCTTCCACAAATGAGGTTTGTTTGCAATCAGTTCCAGTTTTGACTCAGGTTTATAACATATTTTGGTGAGATAATGAGAAACCTCTTACGAAGAGCATGTAATTCTAAGAAGGATTCAACATTCATTTGATGAAAATTGGTCTTGAAATGGTTGGATATCAAAAAAGAAAAAGAAAAGAAAGGCAATCCTAATGAAATTTACAGGCCATGACTTTTATTAGGATCTCTTTGTTTTAGTTTGTTTTTTGGATATCTCAGTCATTTCAAAACCGATATTCATCAAATACACTTTTGATTCCCCTTAGAATTGTATGCTCTTTAATATTTCATAGAGTGGTTTCTAAATATCTTGCAAAACTTTACAAGCTGAATCCACCTCACCCAGTTCTGTACAGTCCCTGTAACCCCCCCCCCCCCCCCTAGACTTTTAACAGTGTGTTCAATGCTATGGGGTTTTCTGGTATGCAAAGGGTTAAATACTTTGTGGATACAATGCTATATAGTCAATTGTTAGCCAACCAACTGTTCTTCATCTCCCAATAATGAGAATGAATGCTGTCTTTAAAAAAAGATATGCCTTTCATTGCAAAAGGAAACTGAAATTACTGTGAGGGTCAGAAAAGTATGCTATATTAATCACAAGCAATCTCAAGTATTGTTTCTTGCCGGGGAATGGAAATGAACAAATGCAGGTTTTAAATATCCTTGCTCTCTTGAAGGAAACTTGAATTACTGCGAGGGTCAGAGAGGGAAAATATAGCTTTTATTTAGATATAATAAAGGAGGTGTACTTGAGGTATGAAGGACACATGTAAAATGTTTTCAATTTCACTGCAAATACTTTTATGTAAACTTCATCTCGAGGTACATAGGTTTTCCGTATGTGTATTGAGTTACATTTTTAAAGAAAAATAAAAAGGAAAGAAGGGAGAGGCATTTTAGTTTTATGGGAAAATGATTTGGAGTGTAACAATCTGATGTTGTGGAATTGCTCTTTGAATTTTAATATCATTTGTCATATTCATTCCAACATAAAAAAAAAAAAATGCAGGTATTTGTATTGTCTGTATTTTTATGCCAAAAGATTAAAACAGATCATTGAGGATACAAAGGAAACGTGACATACATGACACATGACGAACATTTTCTGAAGGAGATACAGAGGAGTATATACAAAAAAGGATGAGAAATGTGAGAAGTAAAGTTCACCAATGTTGCCATGAAGCGTATGACCGGCATACTACCAACAAAACATTGCATGGTTTGTCTTTCTTTTTTTTCATATCACAATCATATTGAAGTAAATATTGTAAATCATCATACATGCAGGTATAGTTTAATATATGAATATCGTATTTCAAACAAGATCTTATTGATGAATTCCTGGTATCAATAGTGTAAAACAAGAGAGGAAATTTGCATATAGTTATCATACTTTAGTCCCACAAATTTGTATTTTTGTTGGATTTTTTTTTTTGGGGGGGGGGTGTGGTCATCAGTGTGGGGCTTGTGGGTTTAATGCAAAGTTTTGTTATGCAATTGTCCTGATCCATGTGATTTTGAGTGTAGAGGAAACTGCCAAACCAGCCATTCAGAACAATTTTTTTTTTGTTAGTCTCCATCACAAAATATGTTTTGGAACCCAATCTATGCCTGGACTCTGATGACATTTTTGTTTCCAGCGTCAATTTGTCGTGAGGATGCTACATGCAGAGCCCCGAGAGTTAGTCATCCCTTTCTTAGAAAGATCTCGAGGCGTCACCTTCTGCAAAAATCATCATCCCTCACCATGCAGTATTTACTTGGCAGATCTAAAGATGCTTCATTGGGCAGAGTACAGAGTGCAAACAACAGGAGCATGCTGTTATGATCAGGGGCAGGCTTAAAGGTCATATCTACTCCAGCTTATAATTTGTGAAATTCTTGCAATAATAAAAATTGGGCCAACAGAATCAGAAATACAGGTTTACATAAAAATACACATGGAAGAGAGAATGAGATGAAATTTGAAAACATATTTCATTTGTAAGAAAAAGTAATACTTGTCAAAACCACATACTCATATATATATACCGAAAGAAGTGAAAACTGATCATGTCATTACGTAATAACTCTCCTATTTGTTTGTACCTGAAAATATGGAAAATAATGATTTTTTGTCATAAATGTATCAGCTACAAGTCACTCTTTCTTTAAAGTCATCATTACTGGCATATAACTTCTCCTTATACACTGCACATTATTTAATGTACATAAAGGCAATCAAATTCTTTTTGAGTTCTTGTTAAAAAAAAAAAAAATCCTTAATTTAGTATTATTCAGAGATCCGTGAGAGACCTATGAGGTGATGATGTAATTGTCTCATCTAATTTGCATAATGCATTTTGATATAAAAAAAGCAAAAATGTTCATTATTGTCTTGCTTGATTTCTTTTTTTTTTTGGGGGGGGGGTGAAATTTCTACTCTTTATTGTTTAATATCTAATGATGAAAGTCAGCTGAATCATGGAATGGCTTTTCACTCATACTTTCCATTTCAGTGATTGTGTTTTTGCTTTTTTTAATGTCTTGCTTAGTTTGAGATTCCAACATTTTGTCAGCTAAATGATATGCTGAATTTCATGAATGTGTGTTGCTTTAGCTGGAGAATTTGAATGTGAGGCGCTACACCAAGCACTGTCAACCATCCAGACTCTCGGATCGACATACCCCAAGCCCCCGAGGGCAGTGTTATCACTGTCATTAGATTGCCATTACAACAATTTTGGCAAGCATGAGACACCTTGTCTAGCGGTCTGGTGAACTATTTAATGCACAGAGAGAGGAAGGAAGATTTAATGTTTCCGCCGGTATGTTTCTGAATGTCTAGTACGAGGCATGCATGCGTGTCATTTATTCATGCATGTTATTTATTCATGCTTTAGGTGGTTTCTGTGTAATGGTTGGATAGAAGTTTTTTACACCCCCTCAAGAATGAGTGTGTGATTGTGCTATGCTGCTTGGCATATATCAAAGGATATTATAAGAGGTGGAGCAAACACCTTCTGCATTCGTCTGCCTGTCCCCCCCCCCCCCTTTCCTTCAGTCATGCTTAGTTGTGTATTGTTTTATCGTATGTCCCCCCCCCCCCCCAAAAAAAAAAAAAAATATATATATATATATATATGATAGGACTTTCTGCAGTGATAACTTATTGGAAGCTGTGAATCGATAAGAATGCAATTTCAAGGTATGAAACTATAGATTATTCCATACATCTTACAGAAAACCCCATTCAATTTGATTTAGTGGTCACAGAGAAATTGGGATCTTTGTAGAGCATGTCAGGAATCCCTTCCCTCCAAGTTTTGTCCATTGTGCTCACACCTTACAAAATGCCAAGAGCATCCAAGTGCAAAACTTGGAAGAGTGGACCCATGACATGCTTCACAATGATCCACATTTCTCTGTGACTACTTAAAACCAAATCAAATGGGGTTAATTCTGTGAGATATAGGTAAGAAGTTATAGTTTCATACCTTGAAATAGCATTCAGATTGTTTAATCATTTTGAAAGTCATCAAGGAGAAAATCCGGTTGTAATTTTTTTTGGGGGACATACTATATATTTGATCCATCCAAAAATCAAGGTTGAGGGAATTAGCAGAAGATAGAAAGAGACAGATAGGCAGAGTGTTAAAGGTGCATAGTCCTTGTAGTGTACAGGGCGCTGTTGATGATACTGCCGATCACTGTTACCCTTGATACGAAGATTGCAGAAGTTGAGCTGTCATCGAGAGTAAAGCGCGTAGGTGTTGCTAGGTAACGTTGTCTTCGTTGTCTTCTCTGCGCACGCAGTCTGTAGTAATGCCAGGGTGCATGCATAATATGTGCTTCTTATTATGACATGACAAAAGAAGTTTGCTAAAGCTGTCATCCCCCTCAGCCGAATCATGAACGGAACTGTGATCGGACCACTGACTTCAGTGGGTCGGACTTCTTTGGACTCGAGGAAAAGGGCCAAAGCATAAGCGCCAAGGAGTCGTCGATAGCGTAGGTCTCTATAGGAAACTTGCGTCGTGCACCCGCGTACGCATTTGACTAAACCATTGGGACCATGTGCCTTTAAGAGAATATGAAAGACAAAAACCAAACATAAAAACAGAGTTGAAAAGTGAGAGAAATATAGGAATAGAAGGCAAAACTACTTTGGCGAACACCAAGTATGATAAAGCAGAATATTATGAGGGGGACGTGGAGGGGGCGGGGAAGGGACAAGATACAAGAGAGATACAAAAACTTCGCAAGTGAGTCAGCAGAGAAGAGAATAGACGATGCTGCTGCGATAAAAACTGCTGTAGAGTAAAAAGGAAAAGGATGGTGTGAGTGTGGGAGAAAGATAGAAAGATTGGTAAATAGAGAGAGAGATAGAGAGATAGAGGGAGAGAGAGATAGAGAAACAGCAAATGAGAGAGAAGAAAAGAGGTTAGATACGAGTTCTGTCTCCTGGAGATGAAGGAAACGATGACGAGGTGAATGTTTAGGAAGAGAGTCAATCAACCCCATCGAGATCTCTTCCTTCCCCCTCCTCCTCCTCCTCCTCAGCCCGCAGGCCAGTCCCAAGACTCTGTTTACCTAGGAGGACTGACCCTTCCCTCTAGAGGAGTGCTATCAGGTGTAACACCCCTTGGGAGGAGCAGGGAGAGGATGGGGGGAGAGGGTGGGGGCGGAGAATGGTGAGAAACAATCTGCTTTGCTTGTCAGAGACGGTTTTCACACACGCGGAGAATCTTAATTGCATTGCTGAATTACAATTACGCTATTATGTTTATCATCCATACAGATGACCTAGGAAGGATTCGCAGATTCTGTAGTTTTGCATTTCAGAGTGAGAAGAGGAGGTGTGGCTTCTTTCCGGGTACCCATCAATCACTTTCGAACACAGCTCGCACTGCCATACGAGCGGTAAATTTGAATTTCTCTCTTTGCTGTTCAGCCGGACTCACTTCTCACTACTAGTAGTAGTACATGGCTGTAGACTCTAAACCATACTGTGTTCATCCTTTCTTACATGAAGAGGTAGGTAAAAAGGCTTCAATGCGCAAATTGAATATTCATACACATTTCATTAAAATCGGATGATACCAAAAATCAGGCTCGGCCTCACACACTCATAGAATGGCACAGCTACACAACTACGCATGCAATACATGCGTTGATATGCAAGTTTTTCTGCGGAAGTGGTTCATAGGTCACTGTATGCTCCCCCCCCCCCCCAAAAAAAAAAAGAAAGAAGAAAAACCACACAAACATGTTTTGGAGGTTAATCTGTACACATGGCCATTTCGTTCTTTCATTTTGGAGAATCGTCGCTGGGAAACACCTTTGGACCGTCATTTGATTCAAATTACCCTCTGTGATTCTAGTTTGCGTACACATGAGTGAAATGCATTATTAGAATAATTGTTCTGATGATGCGTCACTAGAATCATTATTCAAATGGCACATTCGCTGCTCGTCTGAAAACATTCAGAGATACAGAGACCCACAACAGGTAGGTTTCAATTTTGGGGCAAGGAAACTGATTTTGTTGACTGGCAGTGGGGGAGGAGAGGGGGGCAGAGGGGGGTGGGGGAGTTTGTGGTAGGGGCACGGTGATGGGGACAGGTAGAGTTCAATTTTGGAGAGGAAGTCGATGGCAAGTCGTGATCGCAGGACAGCATCTGAGATTATGATCAGCAGGTTGGCATATATTTATAGCCTGAAATCTGACATTATTCGGGATTATATAGTGTGGTGATTGAGGTGTACAAAAGGGAACAATTGTCCAAACTATCATTCATGTCTTGTTCCATGAGGTTTAAGACTCTATGTCCAAGCACAGTGCCATAGCCATTTTCCTGCATTTTCTTACTTTGTCATTTGAATTTTGATATGATCTGTTTTTCTTTCAGAATGGGTTTATGTGAAATTGCAATATATCATGGAGATGCAAAAGCTCATGCTATGAAGGACAAATGATAATATAATGTTCATAATAGATGGCTGTAATGATTTTGCTTGTTTCAGTGAACAAAAAACCCATGCTGTTTTTGTTTAACTTTTGCTCCTCAATAAAAGAAGGGTAACATTTCATTAATATTGATATAATAAGACATGTCAACAGGTCTTTCTTCACTTTTTTTTCCCTTCTATTTTCATGTTATAGAAGCACTACACTCAGTTGCATGGCTCCATCAAGCTGTGATTGAATGCATTCTAGAGACCTGGATCTGAGCCGATTTGTCTTGAGTACAGCCCATCCTTTGTGTCAATAAACATGTGTTTCTGATAAAAATCAGAGATGATTTGCTACTTTGATAGTGATTTCAAAGCCTTGTGAAACCAAACTTAAATCCATACAAAATAAACATATTGTAGACTGATCCTTCATATTGTGATACAAAAAACCACATGGCTCTTTACTAAGCCTGAAGATTGATAGGAAATATATCCATGTGATATTTTGCCTGCAAACTCTCTAATTTTATGACTTTTCTGTCAAGTCTGAAATGCATACACCCACACTTGCCTTCCTCATGCGGTTGACCGACTCTAATGCCATTTTTATCCTGTAGCATTGAATTATCAACCTTCTGCCGCCAAAACAAAGCCAAAAGAATTGCTGACCTAGAAACTCAATTAGCTTCACACCCTCCCTCCCTCACTTCCCGACATTGGGGACTTGTTCAAACTGCTCGTCTGTCACCATTAATTGGTGTCATCTTTTCAATATTCCGTAATTAGTGCTTCGTTATGGTGTTGTTACTCTCCAGGCCCATGTGATTCCGAAGTAAATAAGAACAAAACTGTGCCTGCAAAAGGCAGATTACATGCATGTGGACAAAATAGCGGAGGGGAGAGAAATTTGAGCTGCGCTGTGGGTTCAGAGACGATGAGCGGAAATGGGTGAATTAAAGCATTTGATAATTGGCTGGGTGCAATGACATTAGGGATATGTGCAGGGCCCAAAAGGGGGTGTACAGTTGTAGATATACATACGTATATACAGTGCATACCCTCTTTCTGTGTAGAAATGATAGGGGAAGGGTGAAAATGTGCATGTTTTCTCCAAAGGGACACATGTAAATTCCAAATTCGGATATCAAAACTTGCAGATGTTTTCCTGTGTAGTATACATGTATGTACCTCAACAGATCCCGTCCCCCCCCCCACCAATCTATGACAGAATTACTGCTCTGATGTGATATGCCACCTACAGAATGATTAGGGATGACATGAAAAGACTGTGAGATGAGATGAATTACTGAGATGAAGGTGTTTACATGTGGGTTATCAAACATAACCCTTTTTGTGCTTTGAATACCAATTAGCACAGAAAACCCTATAGCACCATGCATACTGTCCTAAGTCCCTGATACAGAAAGGGTTGTATACTCTGAATTGCATGGCTTCCAAAATGGAAATAGCAAAGCTTGTTTGCTTCATTTCCGTCTGAGAAGATGGCTAGATGGCCCATATTCATCTGTATGATGGAGTAAGTGAAAGACTGCCGTGTCATTGAATCATATTCCACATCAGAGGAAGATATTAAAGTATCAACTTTTCATCGTATCACATAAACACAAAGATATTTTGAGTGAAGTTGAAATAAGACGTAGAAAAGTACAACTTTGGAGAGTTGTTTGCTGTTCCTTTGGATTGACTACTGGCTTATGATGAAATAAACTGACAACAAAAAATTGTAGGATGTGCCACATACATTGCACATTCATAACTTTCATTCTTGTACTGTGGGAAAGTCAAAGTACTTTAGCATGCTCATGTCTTTAGCCACATACTGCAACCATAAAGTGTTTTCTTCATTGCTCTCCTATCAACTTCCTTTGTATGCCTTTCTCTTCCATATCATCTTCATTCTGTCTGTGTCTTGGACCTTTTATATTACATGCATAAATAGATACAATCATTCATATATCTTTCCCAACAAGGCACTTCAGCAGACAATAAAAGTTATACAGGGACAAAACAAAACTGAAAGCAAGCATTCAGTGTGAAGCTGAAGTGCACTCAAGTCCGTTTGTATGATGCAATCCGCCTCCTTGTGCCAATCTTCTTGTTGCTAGTGGGGTGGGGAGAGAAGGATGAATCTGTTCACCTCTGGCTCTTGCCCTTGTGAAGAAGACGTCTAGAATCTTGGGATGTCCATCACTTTCTTTCCAATCAATCCGTTCCCCGGATTGATGAGATGCTGCGTATTACCAGCTGATGGGCTCTTTCACACCTGATGGATAATGCTGTGCAATGTTTTCGTGCCCACAGAGATAGCAATGCCAAGCAATATCAAAGGACAAGTTCACCTTCATATACATGTGGATTAAGTGAATGCAGCGCAGTATTATCAGAACACATTCGTAAAAATTTGGGGAAAATCGGACAATCCGTTCAAAAGTTATTAATTTTTTAATAATCTGTGCAGTCTCTGCTGGATGAGAAGACTACTACGGTGTGTGATGTCACATGCATACAACGATATAAGGAAAATACAAAGAGAATTTCACAAAATTTAATTTTGTCAATAAAGTGTACATTTCCTCAACCTGTTGCTGATGTATGTTGAGGGTAATATCATTCCCCTTGCCTTCTGAAAGAGGCAAGTCAAGCGTTCTTTTATTGTGCAAGAAAAGTGAGAATATGTTGAATTTTCTTTATAAATGTTTTTCTTTATATTGTTGTACACATGTGACATCACAAGATATAGTAGTCTTCTCATCCAGCAGTGACTGAGCATAAACTTCAAAAATTCATAACTTTTGAATGGGTTGTCCAATTTTCCTCAAACTTTCACTGATGTGTTCTACTAATATTGCTGCATTCACTCAATCCACATGTCTGTGAAGGTGGACTTGTCCTTTAAGGTCACACCAACTATTCTTTACTTGAAGGGAAGGGTAACTGTCCTCTGCCATGGGATGCACATGCTGCTTTTAGAAATAACCTCATTACTGAAAGAATGTTCATGTTTGATTAAAGGGGCACTAAACAGCGTGCATGTTATGAGCTGACCTTGAACCTTTTTCCTCTCAGCAGTAATTTGTGTCAGAGAAATTCATAATGCAAGATCCCAGTGAAACAAAACACTAGCATCAGTGTGCACTAGAATGAAATTGGAGGAAATTTCAGGGAAAGTGTGACTCATTCCTACATTATCATGTCATCTTATATTGTATTTTTCTTTTTGGATCCTCTGAAACTGCTATCTCAATCTTATGACTTTGATCTTCCTGACATAATATCTCTCAAAGATGTTTTACAGTTTAACAGGTTCATGAGGGAATAATTCCTGCCTCATATGCCATGAAATTCATTTTCCACAAGTGCCAATAATTGAGTGCTGCTCATTCAGTGATATGTTCATCATAACCCACGATTAGGGCCACTTAGTGACCACATCATACAACTGTTTGATAGCCCAGGCAAAGGAGATGTGGGCATTCACCAAAAACTTTGCACATCCAAATGTAATATTAGTGCTGTGAGGATAGTGCAATGATACTGGGTCAGATAAGAAAAATATACCGTGCTGCATGGTATTCGAGATCAAAGCATTACAGTTTTCATGACTGATAATGTGGTAGTCACATGACTGATAATGTGATAGTCACAGCAATCCAACTAGCTCTTATCACTGGAATTTGGTGAAATTGCAAGAATTTGGACCTACAACTCTACCAAGCGTATTATGCTCTGGTGTTTTTTCTGTCTTCAGTCAAAATATATAGTTGTATACATTTTGCATTCTTACTTATTGTATAATTGTCAAATATCTTGCAATTTCCTTTGAGAAAGTGGAAATGTGAAAATAAATAAGTGAACTGAACTGAAACACATGGCAATCTCATGAATTTCTATTGCCAGAACATGCTGGTACGTCTATGTGAAACCATGAACTTGCTTTTACTCAATGCCCATTGCAATCTGTCCCAGTAAATATCATTTGGAATAAGGAGTGCTGGCGAGAAGGATCTGCTGCTACATTGAACCCTTCAAGTGCCTTGAGTGCTGATTGCCACAGAAAACCCCATAATGCTGTATACACTATCCAAAGTCCCTGGTGCAGAAAGGGTTAAAGTGCCTGAAGCTCAAGAAGGAAGTGTGCTCAGGCAACGTGGCTGCTAATCGAAACGTGAATGGAGATGGGACGGGGGTCGCTCGCCCCTCTGAAAGTGGGCCAGAGCTTTTTGAGAAGCGTCGACACGACATGATGTGAGTGCGATCAGAGTGTAAATGCTTGACATTTAATCATTCTGATTGATTCAGTGCAGGTGTACCGGTGTGTGGTGTGATCGGAGCAGATAGCCCACCGAGGGGCCCCAGCGGAGGTGGGATGCTCCCAGACCGAATGCCAATCAAGGGCGCAAGACCTCTTCTCTCTTCCACTATTATGCAATTCTTTTTTATCTGTCTACCCAGTATCTATCTATCTATCTATCTATCTATCTATCTATCTATCTATCTATCTATCTATCTATCTATTGTGTCTATCTATCTATTGTGTCTATCTATCTATTTTATCTATCTATCTATCTCTCTGTCTATCTATCTATCTATCTATCTATCTATCTCTCTCTCTCTCTATCTATCTATCTATCTATATATCTATTCTGTCTATTCATCCCTCTGTCTCTGTCTATATATCTATATTATCTGTTTATCTATTCTGTCTATCTATCTATCTATCTCTCTATCTATCTATTATGTCTATTTATCTATCTATTTTATCTATCTATCTATCTATCTATCTGTCTATCTATTCTGTCTATCTATCCATTCTGTCTCTCTGTCTATATATCTATCTATCTATTTTTCTATCTACTGTAAAGCAAGATATTTTTGTGGCATGAAATTTTTCGTGAAGTGGAGCTGACGGCCTTTTTCGTTGCATGAAATTTTTGTGATTTGCCATTGGCATTTAGTGCATATAGTGTAGAAAAGAACTTTTGTGTGCATTTTAGCCTTGCGTGGCTCTTGCAAAATTCGCGAAATGAAAATGCATGCAAATATTTCTGGTTTGACAGTATCTATATCTGTCTATCCATTTATCTATCTATCTATCTATTTATCTATCTGTCTATCTATCTATCTATCTATCTATCTATCCATCTATCTATCTATCAGTCTGTCTATCTATTTACCTATCTGTCTTTCATTCTTTTTCTACCTACCAAATGTCTATTTTTCTCTCTCTTTCTCATTTTTAAGCTGTATGAATATGTATTTGTGTGTGTGTGTATAATTATGTTGACATCCAGACTCAGGTTTGATGAATACCCACCCATCATGTGGAAGAAGCATGAAAGTTCGGTCATATAATATCTGATATAGTATCTGATATGCCATTCCCGTATACCGTCTTCCTTTCCCAATTCCCCTTCACCCCCCCCCCCCCCCCCCATCATGAGTGTTTATGTCTGTGTGATGAAGACATGCGGAGAAAGCTGTGATGAATATTTGGGAAGGGCTGGTATAGATTTGTGTGATAGAGGTATACATTATATATATGTGTGAGTACACACACACACACACACACACACATACACATACACATACACATATCAGTCATATTTGCAGTGTTGTCACAATATCTATCAATGTCTAAGGTTGGCCCATGATACTCATCCAATTAAAATACATTATACTCTTTTCTTCATTTCTCTTTCTCCTTTTTTTATTTTTCTCTCTGTCTTCTTTCTCCTTTATTGAATTTACGTTATTTTCATTGAACACAAGGTGATACGTAATACAAAGTATACAAGTAAAGTAAGGGTGGTGATTTGGCTCAGTTTGTAGCGCATCTGCCTCCAGATCCAAAGGACACGGGCTTGATTCCCTAGTTGTGTGTAATCAGACCGTCCCCTCTACTAAGAGGCAAAACACTCTGTCCGTCAGATAGGACACAAAATGGAGGTCTGGTTTGTGAGAGAGTGTGAACTCATGCACGTAAAAGATCCTGCTTCATTTATTCATCGCAAAGAGCAAAGTAATAACCTGGGTCCCATTTCATAAAACTTGTTATCAGTAACAACTGCCACATTTCCATGACAAATTTCCTCTCAGCCAGTCAGATGCAAAGATTTCAGTAGTTTGTAACATCTATCGAAATTTGTTGATGAAAGCAAGTTTTATGAAACGGGACCCTGGTCAAATGGTCCCACCTCACATCCATCTCAAACTGGACCCCATGGAAGACCAGCTAATGTAGCTGAATATGGGCCATCCAGCCATCTTCTCAGATGAAAAAAAAAATGAAACAAACAAACAAACAAACAAACAAAGAATATCATATGAAAGAAGTACAAGTTATCTGAAAGTTTGACATGTGTATGATATGTTTTGATTTTTTTTTTTATAATCTTCATTCAAAAAGCAGGAAGTTATACCGCTTTCTGAGTGCAGAGTGCATTACCCAGTGGAATCTAAAATGACGATTTATCAGTGTATTTCTCTCCTGTCCAAACTCATCTCGGATATATTACATCTCTTTATCTCTCTGAGTGTTTTTTTTTTTCTTTACTTTCTTTCTTTTATTTTTATTCACTTCAGGGGGGTGTTTCACCAACGCTTGTCAGCGCTGACAACTGTCGGTGCTGACCAATTTCAGCAAAATCCTTGGATTTGATTGGCTGAGATGCTCTGGTTATTGACTGTTACTATGGTGATTCAAGTTGTCAGCGCTGACAAACGTTGATGAAACACCCCCTGCTATTGAATTGCGAGATTGTTCAGGGTTCACTGTGCATTTCAGTCAGATGCACTGTACTGGATTCAGGCTTATCTTTTTTAAAGCTGAATAAAAAGGGTACTAGTGCCCTGCAAGTATTCCATATCAAGTATTTGTTTAAAACTGCCAAGAATAAGATTTTCATATCCCAATATATATATATGCCAGGGCTCCACACTAACTTTTATTTTTGGTGGCCCAAAGGCAAACATCCGACCTTTTTTGGTGGCCCGTTCAGGCCACCAAATTCTTCATTTCTGAAATTTTGGTGGCCCGACGTGCATTTTTGGTGGCCCTGGGCCACCGGGCCACCGGGCCACCGTTAGTGTCGAGCCCTGTATATGCAAATAATACAAACAAGAAAGAAAAAAATACCCAACAGCCCCTGCATTGTTAACATTAAAGGCATAATTTATCATTTGCAGATGAAACAAAAATCCAGCATTAGTGCTTTAAAATAGTTCTAAACTTTGAGTGAGGGATAGAAACAACCACCATTAAAATTTGAATCCTTATAATCGATGTTAAGTACTGTTAAATACACAAAATGTGAACAATAGATATAATAGGGATGTTTCCAGAT
Source organism: Diadema setosum (assembly GCF_964275005.1). NCBI lineage: Eukaryota > Metazoa > Echinodermata > Echinoidea > Diadematoida > Diadematidae > Diadema > Diadema setosum. The sequence continues at coordinate 36,070,399 of NC_092697.1, read as the reverse complement.
TAAACCGTCTACAGTTATGGTTTATTGAGAAAAATACTGATGTCTCCTTATATTTCAGGCTTTATTGCAAAAATCTTATATGGTAGGATGTTCTGTGATACAATAGACCTACATGTATGCATCAAATGTGATATCCTGAATATTTTAAAAATCACTGCCCCCAAAGGTAAACTGGACCTTTAATGTAAAAGTTTTTGATTTCTCCTTTGGGAACAGGTTGGAATGCCGTAATTATGATGTGTGTGCATTTGCAAACTGCTCACCAATAGCTGTTGTTTTTATTATTTTATATCTTACACATTTTTCTTAAATTATACCTGCATATTTTCTTTTTGAATAAATCCAGATATACCTAAGTTTGATGTGGCATGGCGGCAAACTGGGCGCAGCGTACTACAACACAGAGACGGCAGAAATTTGTGTCATGAATGATACGGCTGAGATTGACAACTTCTTGCTCCTCAAGAAAGGTTGGTATCAGAGACGGTTACCAAGGAAACTGCTTCTTCTAATGTAGCATGGGGTCTAGGGCAATTACCCCCTGGGCAATTACCCCAGACCCTTCCTCTTACCCTAACCTTAATCCTAATCCTGAACCTAATCCTAACCCCCTAACCCTAACCCATATCTGTACTCTAACCTTATTACTAACCAGTATTTAACCGGGGAGGTAATTGCCCTGATACAGTAGTATGATATGTGTTTTAAAAAGAAACCATAGTGTTCTTGTTGCTATTAATTTTGTTTTATATGCTATGGAGATATAAGGATAGAACTATACGGTCTTGTTACACCTTTGTTACACCTTTGTTACACTCAAATGCACCTTTGTGTTCAAGGGAGATAAAGAAATCTGCTGAAGAAAGACAGAGTTTGAAATGAAGAAGTAGATCTAAGCACTGAAGGAATTTTCTTCCCAGTTCCGTACATGTGATGCGGAAATGTTATTTAAGAAGCTTAAATCAAAAGACATTCAAAGTGAAACTACTGCAATATGATATTAGTCTATGCACAAAGGCACAGCAATGACATCTATTTGTAGAAATAGGTAAGTTGACACACGCAATAGTCTTGGATTCAGTTGCACCTATACACACATCAATTATACATATTCACAAACAGAATAAGTACGACAGTGTAGATAAATGGAAGTTTGGAAAGGGTGTTGTTGTTTAAACCTCTTTTCAGTTGCCAAAGTTTAGGGACCTTTAACAGACAGTTCACCCTTTGAGGACGAGTCCCGAGTGTACTCGGGCAGGGGTCTATGGGAAATACGTGTTGTAGCAAAATCAGCCCATCCTCAATGGGTTAAGGATTCCGAGTCTGTGAAAGCAAGACTATCAGGACTCACAGACATGGTCTTTCGAGTAGAAGGTGATCTAATTTCAAGTGTCATGACGTATTAGAAACCTGGCTCATTCACACTGAATCAAAGTAGAATGAAATGGCATACATCACTCATTAACACCAATTCATTCTTTATGCGATGAGATTTTAATAGAGACGTAGGCCGAACTGATCACTTGGTTGGGGAGAGGAGCAGGGAGATTTGTAAGCAAAGACGTCAGCGCCGCAGACGTAATATTAATCAGAATTTGGCTAGTGTTCCGCTGACTACCATTACGGTTGTTTGTACAAATAGAATCTGTTGAGGTAGGCATTCCCTCTATCCCAATTAAGTAAGACATCTTTAGGTGTACCATGTCAGAAGGTGAATCATGAATTTATCGCTGTTCCTGGAAAAGGAACGTTTTTCTCCTTTTATGGTCTTTTTAGAGCGTAAGTTTAACGTCATTGAAAGTAGCACCACCTGTGAGGTAATTTTTGCACATGAGGACACCTGTCGTGTGTTTTTGTGGGTGTGGGTGTATGCGTGAAAGTTACTAGGTCAGATTGGCGTCTCTTCAGGATAGTTGTCATCTTTGGTAGTGTTTCTTCCCTTGTAAAGGTGTGTATTGTCTTAATGACAAATAAATGAATGAATAAATGAAAGAATGAATAAAGGAATGAATGAATGAATGAATATATATATATATGAATGAATGAATGAATTGATTAATTAATTAAACAAACAACAAATGATAGGATGGAGAGAAAGAGAGAGAGAGAGAGAGGGGGAGAGAGAAACAAGCTTTATTGAATACCCTTTAATAGTCCTATTAAGAACTCATTAAGACAGTTTTGTGGTTATTTGTTCACATTTTGAACTTGATGCCTGTTATACAATAGGTGTTCAGGTCTCCTAGCTAATTGGAGGAGGGGGAGAAGGGAGGATGAAGGGGAGGGGTAGGGTTATGTGAAAGTGAAAGTAGAATCAACGTCATTGAGAAAAGAGGGACGAGGAAAAGAATTGTAAGGGGTGATGGTGGGGAGCATGATGATTAGGAGGAGTCGAGAGTCCACTGTCTTATTGAGTGGCCGTGGGAAGTATTTTATTCGCTGATAATTCCGCACAAGGAGCGGCGGGGTTTCTGTTTCGTTGACACGCCAAGCGGAAGTCCGAGTTTGAGCGGAAGATTCGACAAATGGAGCAATAGCCAACCGTTCACTGCAGTTTGTGGGTGAAGTGAAGAAGGGGTATTCAACCTGTCCTCCATTTCTTCTAATTATGTACATCTCTGACCCCAATACGAACACCAGAGGGCACCCCTGATATCCTCCATGACAAAACAATGTTTGATATGGGGGGGGGGGAGGGAAAGAGAGATGGGGAGAGAGAGGAGGAAGAGAGGGGGGGGGGGTGCAATCAATGGACCTACCTGATGCTGTCTGGTAGAACTAGCTCAGGTGAGTTTCTCCGGCTTGAATGGGGCAAATCAGCTCTCTTCGTGAAGAAGATCATGATTGTACTTTTACATCTAAACTTTAATGTTCACAGCGAAACTTTGTTTCATACATTTGAGATACCAAACAACTAGGAGTAAGTACATTTGGATTATAGTGCTTCATACTCAGCAGCTCTCAGAGAAAGAGGAAAGGAAAGGATGTCCTGATACCAGCTCTCAGTTGTTCCATGTGTCTTGGAGGTTTACTCCTCCTACTTTAAGGAAAGAAAACGAGAACAGGAAACGCCCTCTTACCCTCCACCACCACCACCACCATCGCTGCCACCGCCATTGTCCGCACTATCGGCAAATGTCCTTCCCTCAATCAGCACTTAACAGGGGGAAGGGAAAGAAGAGGTGTCATTTGCAAATTGGTTCAAAGGAAGATCCGACCTGGAGTGTACTTTAGCCGTAATTGTTAGAATCCTCCGCCGATCAGCTGTGGCCAGTAAACAAGCTATCTTACCCTTGTCTTTTTCTCAAGCTTCTCCTCACCTCCCCCCACCCCCTCCTCAAGAAAAAAAAAATATGATAACATGACTTAAGGACTCAACAACCAATAACGAAGACAAACATGTCAGTGTGGACCAGCTGACTTTCACTGTGTGTGGTAGGTGATTTTCAGAACAGAAAAGAAAAGAGAAAAAGAAAGGCGTCGTCGAATGGAACAGCATGTAAGGAAGCATGAGATCTGAAACATGAAAGATTTATTACAAGTATTTTTCTACGAATCTTTCCAATTGAAACAAAACTGTAAAGAATGCTGACAGTGTTGAGTGCTGAGATCCCAATGGAAATTATCTAAGATTTATCTCTTGTCTGTTGATTTCATAACAAAGTCACATTGTATTCAGATTCCAGTCATTAATGTTTTTGTAGTGACTATACTTTGTTTGTGCATGATTTGAAGGTGTATACTACATTATTTTCTAGGAGATACATGACATTGAAATAATTCTATTCTTTGTATCTACCTAACATGCACATTGCAGACTGAGGACATGTGAAAATCTAAGCAAATTCTAACTATGTTTTTAAAAAGCCTGTAAGATTGAAGTTTCCGCATTTATGCCAAAGACAGCTAGGAATTAGCACTTGGTTTCCAATTAGTAATTTGAAGACACAATCCCAGTGTGAGCAATGTATAATCATCAAAATGGCAGTCTCTCAGATGTCATTTGTACCACGCAATCCTCATGATTTACGTAATAACTTTTTTTATTACTGGTATTTGTTTATGTCTTGATTTATCTTCGTTACCTGTGAAATTGCATTGAAAGCTCTGCTGAAGAGAAACCTAAAAGGATAAACTGGAAACAATTAAGACTGGACATCCAACTCAAAGGGGACCAATTACCACGCTTCCTTGGGTCCTCCTAAATTACCACCTCCTCCCGATTCTCTGCAAACGAGGGGGACGGGAGTTTTGAGTGAAAGTTTTCTTCTTTTTGTTTTCGGTGGGAAGGAAGCGGGATTTTGGAGAAGACGACTTCGGAGGAGGACATCCTTATCAACGATAGCGTGGGTTTCTTGGACGTAAGCAGGGAGAATCGTACGTGGCCAGTGGAAATTCCCAAGCTCTGTTAAAACTCTGAGTGAAAGGAGGATTAGTGAGATATAAATATATGAGAAGGCATAAAAAGTGAGAGTTGTATTGCTAATGTTGCCATTTTGAGCCAGAAGTGTGGTGACTGCCACCAAAATATTATTCCAAGGAGTGCCATCTTCTTCTTAACTTTAAGATTTTTTATTCTTTTTTTTTTTCTTGCACATCATTCTGTTTTTTCTTATTTTGAGGTTTTTTAATTCTTTTTATTGGAGGGCTTGCAAGCGGGTTTTTACTCAGACATGTATTTATGTTTTTGTGCAGGATTTCAAAGAACTTTTTGGTATGATGCACAGTGAGTCAGAGTTACGTAATATGAGCATGTGCCTGAATTAATGTACACTGAGTATTATAGAGACATAACACACACAAGTGCTATATTTGTTTTGTTTTAACATCAGCCATTGTTGTAACATGCTCCTGAGCCATGGTCTAAAAAGTTTTTATGGAGAGTGAGTCAGTTTTTTTTAAATAGGAATAATGATATGAGGAGAGAAGGAGACGAAATGACAACAAGACGAAGGAAAAGGATAAGAAAATTGTGTTGACCATTCTTTCTTTTACTCATTTATTCCATCTTATTAGCATGGTACAAACTGGGCTGTTCTTCAGTATGTCCATGCACAGTCAAAAAAAACAAAGATACAATGATATCATTTTACAAAATGATATAAAGTGACCATTAAAAAAATCAAAGAAAAAAAACAAACAAACATTGAGTAACTAAGTGTATGATATAAGATCACAACATGTAAATATGAATTAGGTAAAATAGCTCTTAAAATTAGGTAGTATTATTTTAATATCCATCTGATTCTAATGATAATGATGATGAGAGTGGAAATGAGAATGACAATAATAGTTATGGTAATGATAGTAGTATAAATAATCACAATAATAATGAGGAATAGGAGGAAGAAATGAAGAAAAAGATGGGAGAAGAAGAGAGAGACAGAGCTACTGTCTTTAGGAAATTTTCATCATATTAAGTACATCTTTTTTCTTTTAACCTGAAAAAGAGAAAGTATATCTTTTAGTTTGCAAAATATGATATTTCTGAGTTTATGCGTAGGATAATTTGATGCACTAGTTCGATATGTTTAAAAAGCTAAAATCTGATTCTTTTCCTTCAGACTGTGTTCTGAAGTGTGCATCAGTTTGTCTTTTGGTCTGTAGAAACTGACAGCCGTGGATAGAGAGCAAGAATGACAGAAGAATTGAAAGAGGAAAAAAGAAAGGACAAGTCACAAATGCAGTCAAGCAAGCAAGCAAGCAAATGAACAAGCATGTAGACAGTAAACAGAAAGAAGAAAAAGAAAAAAAGAGAGAATGTTAGATGAAGATGGGATAATAGGGCATTGTTCCCACTGGCTCCCAATTGAAATATTCATAATCATCTGGTGTATCAATATCCTGCAGATGGTGAGAACCCAAAATAGGGTAGTATATCCAAATGTTGATCAGTTGAGTACTTCCTACGTGAGAAGAATTAATGGCATTCTGAGAAAACTGACACAGAATAAGGCAAATGTTCACAATCCATGTTTTGTTTTTGTTTTTATTTAGTTTTTATGACACAACATAAATGCCAATAGCAACATTAGCAGTGTTTCTTTTCTCCGTTTTGATTTAAATGTGTTGTACACCTTGTCTTTGGCTCAGGCAGAACTACCAACTATGCTCAAGGTATTTACGTGGAGAAGGAATTCGGGCCAAGGGAGATAATCGACCAACATCCTCCAAACAAAAATGGCACTAATTGAATTAAAGTCCACAGGTGTGTTGCTATAGAAACTGTTTCATCGACCCTGTTACTGCACTATTCTGTAAATAAGGATGTAACGCAGAGAAAGATGGAGAGTTTCTAACAGATCTTTCAGTGTGTTATTAGCTGAGAGCTAGAAGGAGGTTGGTGCTGTGCACAGTTTATGACTTTCTGTTTCTAAATATGGCAGTTCACTCTCATGTCATGATTATAATGATCATATTTGTGAAACCAATCTTATAAAGTGTGTTATGCTTTATGGAAGGTCTCAAGGCACTTGAAATATTATAGAGAGTAGAAAAGAGGAAAGTGCAAGTGAGGATAGACGGTAACATTGGCTTGGTGATAGTGCAAGTTCTTGGAATTAGGTCTTCACTGAGATAAAATACCAAAATAGTCATTAATTTAAGGAAATCTGCTAATACCGTACCATTCAGTGTGTAATACCACGGGCAGTGCCAGATGCTATCAGACTATGTATGTGCTCATTTTTTATTTCATCAAATACTGTATCCCAAGAGTTTCTTATTCTCTAAATCCAAGTCTCGTGCCATACATTCTTCGCTTAGTCTGTGTTCCAGCCTCTTTGGTCATTTTTTTTTTAAATGAAACACATCTCACCATTTCATTTGACATGCTAGTACTGTATCACACAACATATACATATGTATTTTGTGAGCATGATATTTCGTAAATTGAAACTTGTTCAGCAATTTTGCAAATTGGTGCATTCATTATTGAGAACCAATGATGCATGGAGAAATAGATTTTACCACTTTTTGAGGAGTTGATCAAGTTTGTGATTTTTCACCATGCAGACAATAGAAATGGTACATGTATGATGAGAAGCGATGTTTTAGAGTGTAACTGTTAATATTGTATCAGTTGACTAAAAAAATCATGCAAATAAAACCATAATGAAATAGATTGTGCATCAATACCACAGCATATGACTTAGACGTACTAGCTTGCTTTCAATATTATTTGTGTTTAACCACTGAAAATGAACAGAAAAACTTCAAACCTCTTCAAACCCCCCTCCCCCAGTGAACCAACCGATGAATTAATGAGAAACAAATGTACCAACTTCACTCAGAATAGTGACAAAAGCAATAAATTCTTCCATACATAAGATCAAATTGGATTGTGTCGTATTGTAGACATTTAAGTCAGAGCAGGAAAAAAATGAACAGTGTGTTGAAGGAAGCCTATCACCCACCTTCAACACTAGCATTCTCCTCCGCATACCTATTGTCATCACCTGCGTTCGGCCCTGAGTGAGCTGGCCATATTAATTGCTGGCAGAGGTCGGTTGAAATTCAAGGAGTGCGAATTTAAAGGTACTGTTTACCTTTGGGAGCAGTGATTTAAAAAATGTTCGAGTTATCACATGTGATACATATGTGTTGGTCAGCTATACCACAAAACATCCTACCATATAAAAATTTTTGCAATAAAGCCTAAAATATAAGGAGATATCACTATTTTTCTCACTAAACCATAACTGTAGACGGTTTAGTCTAGAGACAATCTTATTATAACTATTGTTCCCCTTTTTGTATATTCGCCAATACTTAACATTGATTATACTGATTAATTTTTTACATCTTTACATTTTTTTACATTTGTTTCTATCCCTAACTTATATTTTTGAACTATTTTGAAGCACTAAAGCTGGGTTTTTGTTTAATCTGCAAATGGTAAATTATGCCTTTAAGCAGAAAAGGTATGTGAATGTATGGGGGGGGGGGGAAGGAGATGGGGTGATTGTGAAGTCTGCAGAGCCAGGCGGCAGCAGTCAATGGAAAGTTAAGATGGGCTCTGGTCAGATGTTAATTGATTGATCAATGGCACCTCGGAAACATTATCACCCTTGGTATATATCCCAATAGCGATCAGTGCTTCTCATCCGTAGAGCAGAGCCTGCACTTCCTCAGAATGCCCTCCTATTACAAAGCCTTCAAGACGGTTTGTGTTCACACTGCAGAAACCAATAAGTTTAAAGGGATGGTATAGTATTGGTGGAGATAAAGATAAGGCTTTTAACTTTTTGTGAGATATTAAGAAACCACCTATGAAATACTACAGAGCATACCATTCTAAGAGGAATTCAAAGTTTATTTGATGAAAATGTGTTTTTGAATGCCTGAGACATCCAAAAACAAAGTAAAGCAAAGCGATTGTGATTTGGATAGTTCAGCCATTTTAAAACCAATTTTCGTCAAATTAACATTGAATTCCTCTTTGAATTACATGCCCCTTCACATTTCATTAAAAAAAAATCTCATTATCTCACAAAAAAAATGTTAGAAACCTGAAGTTAGGTCACAACCAAAAACTATAATGACAGTTCCAAGAGCTAGGTCTACATTCATGCTCACCATTCATGAGGCTTCCCAATTCTCACAATCATGGCACGAGGTATGCTTTTAACCCATCAGGTACCGGACCCCGTATTTCATGTAGTATAGCTGGAGGGAATTCTCGCAGCACGAGGGCGAGCGATCAAACTTGTGCATGATGTGTATCACTGGCCAAGTGTCACGGGGATGTTTCCGTTCCATGGTATGACGAGAAATCAGTTCATATTCACACTGGGAAAATTTGAAGTGACATAGAGAGGATTTTAATAGGTGTGGTACATCCAAAAGGATTTGTAAATTGCTTGTTGCCATTAAACGGTCTGGTAAAAATTGTTTAAGCCAGTGGTAGTACGCAAAAAGACATATCTATTCATAATGATGATGGTTTCACAGTGGTATTCTGACATTTCTTGTGCCACATTAGAGCAGACTGGGGTTGGCCATCTCATGAAATAATATCTACGAGAAAACAATTTATGGTATGGTCAGCCATTTATGATTGGTTGGTGAAATTCCATGAACGAGTGACTAGTAGGCTCTACATATTGTACCAGATCTGCAAATAAAAGTGATGTTTTACAGCAGCTCCAATTATTCTTTCATTTCCATCTCACTGTTGTTTGAAAATGGTCATGGATTAAGTGCTAAATTCCTTTTTCAAAATCATTAATAGTTTCAGTCCTTATTCACACTTTTTGTTCAAAAACAAACAAGAAGACAGAAAGTAAACAAACAAACACAAATAATGCTAGAACACAGATTCTGATAAAAGCTCCCTACGTCTAGCAATCTCAGTCTTCACATCTCTACATACTACATGTTACCCTTACAACACATTGGATAAAATGCTTCTTTCATTATTGAGTGTGAATATATGTATACCGCATTCACAGTGCACAACTTCCAGCTTTATAGTGTAAGGTCTTCCCATGCCTACCAAGATCTCTGGCAAATACGGTCTTAAATTGCATTCTACAATGTATATAGATGACATGCTTGTGTATATACTCTGCATATGAAGGATGCAATATGGACTAAAAACGCGACAGACATTGGCTTCATTAATGAGACTTGAACCTGTGCCAAAATCTTGAGTCATTTCTCCCAATAAATGGACTGTGATGCTTTGAAAATGATGAAGGTGTTTGACCCTGCGTTATTGTAATCTAGAGAGTGAAATATGAATATGGAGAAGTACATGTTTCAGAGAGGAGCTAAAAGTATTTCCTCCGCGAAACCACTTGTGTCAGTTTTTGGATACATCCAAAGTAAATTGCGTATGGTGTGGTTTCCTGCACGCAAATTGTAAAACGACCTGTCTGTTCCATCGTGACACTTTGCGTTATCGTAATGACTGTAAGCCGACCGTTGCGAGGCGAAAGGGATGTGTTTTGTCATGCACAATTCAAATATTATTTCAATGCTACGACTGATACGTGAAACTCACTTCCCGAAGGTGTATGTAAACATTGGGGTAATTGAGTGGACGCTAATGTGCCTGTTATCTATTGTAGTGTAATCTCAGCCAGAAAATGACACACACACACATGCGCACACACACATACGTACACACACTGCCAAAGTGGGATACAAAGTAGAAATAAGGAAAGATTAGTCTCTTCGTGGAGCATCCTGTAATTTTTCACGCTTTTGTCATCATCCTTGGCTGCTTCCGAGTTTAGAAGGAAAAAAAATAGAGATAAAAAGAATATTATTTATTTTTGTGTGTGAGTCATACATGGCCTTGAATTTCTAGTAGTTTGCTCATGTTCTTTTTTTTTTGTAAGGTAGATCTGGATATCCCCTAGGAATTCACCTTCCTTCGCACAAAACAATTATAGGCATTCAAAGTGGAAAATGGGGGGGGGGGGGGGAGTAGGGTTTTTTGTACAAAATTCAACAAATATAGATTTAATTAATGACTCATCTGTAATCTGAGTCTTTATTGTTGTGATATGAATCAGAATGTTCTTCAAAATTTTGACCAAACTCTGCCTTTTGAACACTGACAGATACTTGATCATTCTGAAAGTTCATCTTTTGTTCCCCCTTTTTTTTTTAGGGGGGGGGGATTTCAAATGATACCCCAATGGTTTCTGTTTTGCTCATTACTCATCTAGTCTTATTGGTTTGGCATCCAATTTTGTGGATGTTGGCATGTGAAATTTAGCCATAATTTAAACAGATTTATCTGGAAATCCATATTTCTTTGAAGAAAAAAAGAAAGATAGAAAACTTCAGTATTTCGTGTGAAGAAGAACAGATGAGATTTTTTTTTTTTTGGAATGAATGAATGAATGAATGATTTGTCATAGAGTATCCCCAAGTCATGGAAAACTCTATGGCCATAGAGTGCTAAATTGGAACACTGTAAGAAGTCTGCACACATTTTTATTATCATGCAATGATACTATACATAAATATGTCCCATGCTTTAAATGCAATGTACATTTCATCATCTGAGAATGCATGATAAGGTACACCATTACAGGCACAGTGTTAAATTTGCAACAATTGAAAAGAATAAGAAGAAAGGTCCTTTTCATATCAGTGGAAATGTCTGTAGCACCACCATACATACATTTCTTTCTTTAAAAACCACAATCTAGTCCCTAGTATAGGCAATTATCACAGTAAAAAAATTGGAGATATTGATATTTGGGTGATGGAGAAGGAGAAATCCTAGTTATGATAGATTTTCCTTGGTTCAAATATCTATGTACACATGTATGCAGCATTTGAGTGCCCTATTTTCAGGAAGTTTGCCCAGTTTTGAGTACACATGGCTAATCCATCATTCTCCAACTGTATGTCAGTCCCTGCATGATATATTTTTTTGAAACAAAATTATATAAATCTGCAAATATTTGTGTTGTCTCTAGAAGTTTGTTTTGTACTTTAAACCATTATTTTGATTCTTCCTTGAAACACACACACACACACACACGTACATGCACACCCCCCCCCCCCATAAGAATTTATTGATCTGTTATTGTATGCAGATGAGGTGATGCAAGGTAGAACCTGGGGTATGCCTTTATGAAACCACTACTGAAAACAAACAATAAAAATATGTGAACTCTGGAATACGCTCTCTTTTTATCTATAATTAGATGAAAGGCAAGACATATACATGTAGGAGCCATATTTGGCAAGAGAATAATATGACACCAAAAAAAATATCTTTTGGCTCTTCAATATGATCTTGTTTTCATCTTGAGAGTCGATCTGCATGAATACATGGATATCTGTGTACACAAACATTAAGATGGTATTTTAAATGGACAGGTCCTAGCTATCAACCTTCATCTTTATGACAGTAATTTGAATGGAGACCTTGAAGGTCTGTGTCAAGCTTGTATTTATGATGATAATGGGATTCATACTGAAGTGAATTAGCGGGATACTAATCTCAAGATCTGCAATGTGATCCAAATCTCTAGATTTTTGCCAGTGTGAACATAAAATATTCCACTAAATAGTGCGGTAAGCATTGCGACCCAAAATCCCAAGAAATCTTGCAATTAGTTCTGAATCATCGTTATAATTTGAGAAACAGCACAATAATTCGTACCACGGAGCGTGTGTGAATACGGGAGCAGAAAATCTTG